>NC_053025.1:170675626-170889572 GCF_003073215.2 Triticum urartu | reverse complement strand
ATTATCTAGGAGTTTAGTAGCTTCTCCTAAAGTGATTTCCATAAAAGTGCCTCCCGTGGCTGATTCTAAAAGATTTCTAGAAGCAAAATTCAATCCGGCATAAAAAATTTGTACAATCATCCACAAATTCAAACCATGAGTAGGGCAATTACGTATCATTAGTTTCATTCTCTCCCAAGCTTGTGCAACATGTTCATGATCAAGTCGCTTACAATTCATAATATCGTTTCTAAGAGAGATGATCTTAGCGGGAGGAAAATACTTAGAGATAAAAGCATCTTTGCACTTATTCCATGAATCAATACTATTTTTAGGCAAAGACGAAAACCAAGCTTTAGCACGATCTCTAAGTGAAAAAGGAAATAGCTTCAATTTAACAATATCATTATCCACATCTTTCTTATTTTGCATATCACGCAAATCAACGAAGCTATTTAGATGGGTAGCGCCATCTTCACTAGGAAGGCCGGAAAACGGATCTTTCATGACAAGATTCAGCAAAGCAGTATTAATTTCACAAGATTCAGCATCGGTAAGAGGAGCAATCGGAGTGCTAATAAAATCATTGTTGTTGGTATTGGTGAAGTCACATAATTTAGTATTATCTTGAGCATCGTGACAAGCAAGCAAACTAACACACAAGCAAACAAAAAGCAAGCGGGCAAAAAGAGGCAAATAGAGAAGGAGATGAAGGATAGAGAGAGAGGGCGAATAAAACGGCAAGGGTGAAGTGGGAGAGAGGAAAACGAGAGGCAAATGGAAAATAATGTAATGCGGGAGATAAGGGTATGTGATGGGTACTTGGTATGTTGACTTTTGCGTAGACCTCCCCGGCAATGGCGCCAGAAATCCTTCTTGCTACCTCTTGAGCACTGCATTGGTTTTCCCCGAAGAGGAAGGGATGATGCAGCAAAGTAGTGTAAGTATTTCCCTCAGTTTTTGAGAACCAAGGTATCAATCAGTAGGAGGCTACGCGCGAGTCCCTCGTACCTGCACAAAACAAATAAATCCTCACAACCAACGCGAATAGGGGTTGTCAATCCCTACACGGCCACTTACGAGAGTGAGATCTGATAGATATGATAAGATAATATTTTTGGTATTTTTGTGATAAATATGCAAAGTAAAATAAAGGAAAAGTAAAGAGCAAAGGAAATAACTAAGTAGTAGGAGATTAATATGATAAAGATAGACCCGGGGGACATAGGTTTCACTAGTGGCTTCTCTTGCGAGCATAAGTATTCTACGGTGGGTGAACAAATTACTGTTGAGCAATTGACAGAATTGAGCATAGTTATGAGAATATCTAGGTATGATCATGTATATAGGCATCATGTCCGAGACAAGTAGACCGACTCCTGCCTCCATCTACTACTATTACTCCACTCATCGACCGCTATCCAGCATGCATCTAGAGTATTAAGTTAAAAACAGAGTAACGCCTTAAGCAAGATGACATGATGTATAGGGATAAACTCATGCAATATGATGAAAACCCCATCTTGTTACCCTCGATGTTAACAATACAATACGTGCCTTGCTGCCCCTACAGTCACTGGGAAAGGACACCGCAAGATTGAACACAAAGCTAAGCACTTCTCCCATTGCAAGAAAGATCAACCTAGTAGGCCAAACCAAACTGATAATTCGAAGAGACTTGCAAAGATAACCAATCATACATAAAAGGATTCAGAGAAGATTCAAATATTGTTCATAGATAGACTTGATCATAAACCCACAATTCATCGGTCTCAACAAACACACCGCAAAAAGAAGATTACATTGAATAGTTCTTCACAAGAGAGGGGGAGAACATTCTATTGAGATCTAAAAAGAGAGAAGAAGCCATCTAGCTAATAACTATGGACCCGTAGGTCTAAGGTAAACTACTCACACTTCATCGGAGGGGCTATGGTGTTGATGTAGAAGCCCTCCGTGATCGATGCCCCCACCAGCGGAGCTCCAGAACAGGCCCCAAGATGAGATCTCGTGGATATAGAAAGTTGCGGCGGTGGAATTAGGGTTTTGGCTCCATATCTGATCGTTTGGGGGTACGTAGGTATATATATATAGGAGGAAGGAGTACGTTAGTGGAGCAACAGGGGGCCCACGAGGGTGGAGGGTGCGCCTGGGGGGGTAGGCGCGCCCCCTACCTCGTGGCCTCCTCTTTTGTGTCTTTACATAGGGTCCAAGTCTCCTGGGTCTTATTTGTTGAGAAAATCACGTTCCCGAAGGTTTCATTCCGTTTGGACTCCCTTTGATATTCCTTTTCTTCGAAACCCTAAAACAGGCAAAAAAACAGCAATTCTGGGTTGGGCCTCTGGTTAATAGGTTAGTCGCAAAAATAATATAAAAGTGGATAATAAAGCCCAATAATGTCCAAAACAGTAGATAAGAGCCAAAGTCATGTGCAATAAGAGCCAAAGTCTCCTCATCACGGTGTTCTTCATGTGTAATAAGAGCCAAAGTCTCCTCATCATAGTCACTAGCGGACTCATACCCACCATCCTGAGTAGAAATCATCACACGCTGAGATTTGCATTCTCTCACAAAATGTCCTCTTCCCTTACAACGACGACAAATAATATCACTTGTGTGCCCTGTTGATGCCATGGAAGAAGAAGAGCTCTGCGTAGGCCCGACAATTGTGCTCTTGGCAGATAGTGGTGGTTGTGCCTGCTTTCTTGTATCACGGCTGGAGGTGGCACCTGATGGAGATGCTGGTGCAGTGGAAGTAGAGGATGCACGTGGTGTCCATGATGAAGATCGACCTGCAGAAAAGTTAGTTCACGCCAATTCATGTCGATCCTGTACTTCACGTTCAGCTTTACAAGCAAGATGGAATAAACGAGTGATATTAGTAGACTCCTTATACTCTAGAATGGTCTGAGTCTCTCTATTTAATCCACCCATAAAACGTGCAAGCATAGCTTCATTCTCCTCAACAATACCACATCTAATCATGCCAGTTTGTAATTCCTGATAATATTCTTCTACAGAATTTTTTCCTTGTCTTATACGCTGCAATTTTTGAAGTAATTCATGTTGATAATATGGTGGCACCCAACGAGTACGCATAGCAGTTTTCAAAGCAGCCCAAGTAGCTGGAATAGGATATAATCTACAATGCTCAGACCACCAAACACATACAAAGCTAGTGAAAGCACAAACAGTAGTAGGAACATGTCTCTCCTCGGGATATTTTAAACATGTAAATCGTTGTTCAGTTTCTAAATCCCAAGTAAGATATATATCAGAAACATATCTACCCTCAAATGGTGGAATATTCCATTTCAGTTTACGGAGATGGTCATGATCTTGTACCTGAGGGGGAGCCCTACCATTGCCATTATTTGCATGTGGATGACCTGGTGGTTGTGGTGCTGGTGGTTGCACGTAGTTCTGATTTTTATCAACCTCATCCTCGTAATATCCCGCAAAATCATCCTCCTCTACATCAGCACCAGGAGCCACAGAAGAATCAACAGCAGCGCCAATAGTTCGGCCAGGTGCAAGAGGGACACGGCTCGCTCGGCGGAGGGCTATTTCGCGGTGTGGAGTTAGTCGCCGTCGTCATCGTTGTTGTTGTTGTTGTTGTTGTTGTTGTTGTTGTTGTTGTTGTTGTTGTAGAGGTGCGTTAGGTGCAGCAGCTGGTGGTGGTGGAAGATGCACGAGCAATTCACTAAACTTGTTATCGAGCTTTGTTTCGAACGTCTTCTCCATGCCATCTATCTTCTCCATGGCCTCTTCAAATCTGTTTAGCACATCTTGCACCTATCCACTCATCATTTGCTGAAATTTGTCATGCAACTCCTTATTCGTCATGTTCTCCTAGTCAGTCTCGTCGGCTTGTGATCCTGCCATGGTTAGCAGCAATAGAAACACACAAGAATATGATCCTACAGACTACTAACAAGAGGTGGTGGTGGGTGTCACAAACCCGTCAAGCAAATCTCAAATTCTTACCAGTTCTTACCCAGCAGCAGGTGGTGATCGGCAACCGTCGTAGTCAAAACTCTCAAAGCTTGGATAGAGCAATTACCAGGGAGAGTCAAACGCACGACATAGATGTATGTGGAGCTGGGAAGGCTTATAATATGATAGCAAAAAGGGTCAACAATAATCAATTCAGAGATGCAAAGTTGAATAAACGCTCGACGACGGTACTGTGCTAGTCCTAGGCTAGACCGTGCTAGAGACGCGAGCCTAGAACACTAACAAAATCACGGCACTACACGTAAACAAGGGAGGAGCACGCTCTGAATTTTTTTCTTCTTTTTTTCACTTTTTCCTTGTTTATTTTGCTCCGCAACAAATTTTTTTGAAAAAGTCTATAAATGGTCTAAAAACTGCCTAGCCAGAATTTTCCAGACTTAGTTTTTTTAGTTTGGAACTATTTTTGTACTTCGGGTAGCACGAAATTTTGGGAGTCCTACTCTATCATGACTCGGTGTATGGCGTGATCTGAAAAATCCAAAACAAAGCAACAAATACTAGACTCGGACAAGGACTAGTGGCGGAGATGAATCTGGTGGAAACTCATACTGGTGGCGGATATATGTAGGGCGGTGGAACTCGGACTGGTGGCGAATCGGTGATGGAGGTGGAGTCGGATTATCGTGATGGCGGTGGTTATGTGGTAAAGGCAGCGGTGATGACGATGGTGGTATATGGCAGTGGTGATGACGATGGTGGTATATGATAGCGGTGATGACGATGTTGGTATATGGCAGCGGTGATGGCGATGGTGGTATATGTCAGCGGTGAGGACGATGGTGGTATATAGTAGCGGTGATGACAATGGTGCGCCGGCGGTGTGACAACTTCTGAACACAACTCGAAACTCTAAAGGACTAGACACTAAGACCAGCAACAAGACACGATGATGCAATCGCAAATTCAACAATGCAAAACCCTAAAAAGATTATGCAAAGGCTCTGATTGGTTCGGATATCATGAACTAACCCTATTTTTTTGGCTTTTTCGTGGACTGTAGGTATGAAGAACAGACTCGATCTAAACTATGAAAAACTGTAAAATCTGATCGAGCAACCTGGGAATCTGATACCACTTGATAGAGGCGAAGGTGTCCCGATGTTTCGATGAGATAGATATCGTTTTCTATGGGAGTCGACTTTGACGATCCAACTATGAACGTGCAAAGACGTCGCGCCTTAGCAATCGCTAAACCAACATCCGAGGGTTATTGACCACGTCGGAGCACGATCAACCTGACCACGAGGGTCTATTTCCTGCGAGCAAACAAAGAACAAGCAAGAAACTGAGATTGCAATCTATATATTACAAATTAAAGAGGAAAGCTTTATTAATGAAGGTGGGGTTCTGTGACGTCTTGGTCTAGTCGTTGGACACAAACGAAGTACGCGAAGTTGCAGCTATGGCGAACTTTTAATCTAAACAAAACCCAAAGTCTAAACGATGCCCTCAGGGCTGTATATATGGAGGAAGTGGGGCGAATTCCGTGGCCCTTGGAGGAGGGGTCTGAAACCAACCCAAACTCTTGTTTCCCCACACATATGGACTCTAAAAATAGCCTATACTTAAGTATTTCAAAAATGCATGGTCCTGGCCCAATAATAAGGTGACGCGGCACCTAGAATAGCCTCTAGACGAAATTTATGAAGTGGCATCATGTATATTTCGTCCAAGGCTTCATGCACTCCTTATGGCAGCTTCAAAGTCCTGAAATCATCACTTGTAACTCCGTTCTTGACCCCCTTGCGCATGCCATCATCTCCATGCTTGAACTTGCTCCAAGGTTCATCTTTCTTGTCCAAGCTAGGCCCTTCAATTGTAAGCAAAACAAATATATCCAATTTAGGCAGCATCATATTCTCATGAACATTAGAATCGTTACCAAGAAATGAAAGTACCTGATAATTCAATTGGCGTGCGCGAGCTCTAGTAATTGGTCCAGTATGTATAGCAGCAGGGGCTGTGGGTGTAACAATGGTAATGATGTCCTCATCATCCTCCCCGTCTTGAGATGAAGTCGTCCTCGACGAAAGTTCATCTTCCTCACCCAAATAAGGCTTCAAATATGCCATGTTAAAAGTGGGACTAACCCCAAAATCTGCAGGGAGCTCAAGTTTATATGCATTATCATTTATTTTCTCTAACACCTTAAAAGGACCATCAGCACGTGGCATTAGCTTTGATTTGCGCAAATTAGGAAATCTATCCTTACGCAAATGTAACCAAACGAGATCTCCAGGTGCAAACACACCATGTTTTCTACCCTTATCTCTAGCAAGTTTATATTTAGCATTCATACGCTCAATGTTTTCCTTAGTTAACTCATGCATTTTTAAAATCAATTCAACACGTTCTTTAGCATCAAAATTAACCTTCTCCGAAGATGGAAGAGACAACAAATCAATAGGTGCACGAGGTAGGAAACCATACACAATTTCAAAAGGGCACATCTTAGTAGTAGAGTGCAATGAACGATTATAAGAAAATTCAATATGAGGCAAGCATTCTTCCCACATTTTCTTATTATTCTTCAAAACAGCCCTAAGCAAAGTAGACAATGTTCTATTGACTACTTCAGTTTGACCATCAGTTTGGGGGTGACAAGTAGTACTAAAAAGCAGTTTAGTCCCCAACTTAGCCCATAAACATCTCCAAAAGTGGCTAAGAAATTTAGTATCATGATCTGAAACAATAGTATTTGGCACACCATGCAAGCGAATAATTTCACGAATGAACAAATCAGCAACATTAATGGCATCATCGCTTTTATCACATGGTATAAAGTGTGCCATTTTCGAGAACCTATCCATGACAACAAATATGCTATCCCTCCCCTTCTTTGTTTGAGGTAAACCTAAAACAAAGTCCATAGATATATCCTCCCAAGGAACGCTAGGTACATGCAAAGGCATATATAAACCATGAGGATTGAGTTGTGACTTAGCTTTTTGACATGTAGTGCAGCGAGCAACAAAACGCTCAACATCCCGTCTCATCTTTGGCCAAAAGAAACGTGTAGCAAGTATATCCTCCGTCTTCTTGACGCCAAAGTGTCCCATTAATCCTCCTCCATGTGCCTCCTGCAACAACAAAAGACGAACGGAGCTAGCTGGAATGCATAGCTTGTTAGCACGAAACACAAATCCGTCGTTAAGAACGAACTTGTTCCAAGTTCTCCCTTCCTTACAATTCTACAATACATCTTTAAATTTAGCATCATGCACATATTGATCTTTGATGGTCTCCAAACCAAATATTTTAAACTCAAGTTGTGAAAGCATAGTATAACGACGAGACAATGCATCAACAATAACATTTTATTTACCCTTCTTGTGTTGAATGGCATAAGGGAAAGTCTCAATGAATTCAATCCATTTAGCATGTCTACGGTTCAGTTTTGCTTGACTTTTAATGTGTTTCAAAGATTCATGATCAGAATGTATAACAAACTCCTTGGGCCATAAATAGTGTTGCCATGTTTCTAAGGTCCGAACAAGAGCATATAATTCTTTATCATAAGTAGAATAGTTCAGACTAGGCCCACTCAATTTTTCAGAAAAGTATGCAATAGGTTTGCCATCTTGTAATAACACACCTCCTAATCCAATTCCATTAGCATCACATTCAAGCTCAAAAGTCTTATTAAAACCAGGAAGTTGGAGTAAAGGAGCATGTGTCAACTTATCTTTCAATACCGTGAAGGCTTCTTCCTGTGCGGTACCCCAAACAAAAGGCACATCCTTCTTTGTTTGATCGTTGAGAGGTGTACCAATGGTGCTGAAATCTCTCACAAAACGCCTATAGAAACCAGCGAGGCCAAGGAAACTCCTCACTTGTGTGACCGTTTTGGGCTGCGGCCAACTCTCAATAGCTTTAATCTTGGCTTTATCAACTTCAATTCCCTGTGGAGTAACAACATAGCCAAGAAAAGATACTCGGTCGGTGCAAAAGGTGCACTTTCCAAGGTTACCAAACAAATGTGCATCACGTAGAGCAATAAAAACAGCACATAAATATTCCAAATGTTCATCCAGAGATTTACTATAAATCAGTATATCATCAAAATAGACTACAACAAATCGTCCAATAAAAGCATGTAAAACTTTGTTCATTAACCTCATGAAAGTACTAGGTGCATTAGTTAACCCAAAAGGCATGACTAACCACTCATATAAACCAAACTTAGTTTTAAATGCAGTTTTCCATTCATCTCCCAATTTCATACGAATTTGATGGTATCCACTACGCAAATCAACTTTGGAGAATATTGTAGAGCCACTCAATTCATCAAGCATATCATCTAGCCTTGGAATAGGATGATGATAAAGAATAGTAATATTATTAATGCCTCTAAAATCAACACACATACACGATGTACCATCCTTTTTAGGCACTAGTATAATCGAAACAGCACAAGGACTAAGAGATTCACATATATAACCTTTGTCGAGCAGCTCTTGTACTTGACACATAATCTCCTTCGTCTCCTCTGGATTGGTACGGTATGGTGCACGGTTGGGTAGCCATGCACCGGGAATTAAGTCAATTTGATGCTCAATTCCTCGAATAGGTGGCAATCCCGGTGGCACATCTTGTGGAAAGACGTCAGCGAACTCCTGCAAAATGTGAGTGACAGCAGGGGGCAAAGAGGAAGGCACGTCCTCGAATGAAAATAATGCCTCTTTGCACACAAAAGCATAGCAAACAGATTTTCTGAAATTTAGCTCACCAAGATATGCACCAATGATGTGTGTATGGTATGGGAAGTATGATCACTAATGTGTACAAGTCTCATAGCTGGCAATACTCAAAGGCTAGTCTCGATGGGTAAGCGACGCAAAGGAGTAAGGCTATGATGGCTATCAATGTAATGGCAAGAATGATATGTCCAATAGCAAGGTGAGGTTGCCATTCGTTGGTCCTTGTAAGCAAGAAACGGTTGATGGTGTCAAAATTGTGGCACGAATACCAAGATGTAGTCGAGGTGGTCATTATTGATGACGCGTCCGTGGCGAAGATGTGCGGCGGTGATGTTGATGTCGAACCGTACCTAAATAGCCGAAACACAAATAGGACACGGGACCGCATCTCAAATTCTCAAAGCTCGAAGTGGAAAAATGTGTCGGAGAGCGAAACGGGTAAGCAATGGTGGTGGTATGCGGAGTGGCGATGGTGTATAGGTGGTGGGGGTGCGTATGCGGAAGTGGGGCGGTGGTGGTGACAAAAACTGGAAAAAAATCAGTTTCGTCAGGGAACTCCGCATGTCCGAGCTGGGTCGGTCGTCCGGTCGTCGGACGTCCGGTGCCTGGGCGATTTTCGGCCACGGGGATGAACAGCTCATGGACGGGGTGGATGAGGTGAAAATCGTCGAATCCAGGCGATTTCGTGGATGGAAAGAGTTGGGAAAGGGGGAAAGGCTAGATCCACTCAAGACAAAGAAAATCCACGGATCAAATCCAACAAAATTTCAACACACCAACAAATCACAAAAAAAATCAACAAAATCAACAAAAACTAGGCTAGAAACACAACGGGGAGGCTCCGAAATCATGATCAACGTGGCTCTAGATACCAAAGATGATGTAGGGTAGAACCCCAATCGCCCAATCTTTCACGAAAGGAGCAGATCCCACGATGAACACGAAGAACACGAGGGAAAACATGAGGGGAAACATGAGAGGAAACACGAGAAAATCACTAAGCCAACAAGAAATAGTCACATATGCTAGATCCTCATGTACATAAGAGATCACACGATCCATGGTCAACTAGGGACGATACAAAGGTAGCCGATCTTCTCTGTGAGGAGGTCTTGATGTTCTTCTCCGCAAGGAGGTCTTGAATCCAAAGGGATCTTCTCCGAAGATGGGCCGCGGTCTCTCTCGTCGAGTAGATCCGATGTGGATGAGCAATGCTCTATCTCTAATATGAGCTAAATCAATGCTAACCCTAGCCAGAAGGAATAGGAGGTCTATTTATAGTCTTAGTGCAAAAAGGGGCCGAACTGGGGCTACATGGGCTGCGGCCCAACACATGGTAGCACACAGGCGCCGGACGTTCGGGAGTCACTGGTCGTTCGGAGGCTCGCGAGGGTCCGGACGTCCGGTGCCTGTCGGACGTCCGTAGATTCGGCTCGGGTGGGCTGCGGTCGGATGTCCGGTCGGGGTCGGTCGTCCGGGTGGCTTCGGAAATCCATAGTTTTGGCTCGGGTGAGGGGGTGTCGGACGTCCGATCTGAGTCGGACGTCCGGAGCCTGGAGATCATCGGACGTCCGACCCTGGTCGGCCGTCCGGATCCTTTAGCTTCTTCTGCATCCCTTCTTCTTCACGTCCATCTTCCTCTTCTGATTCTCCTTGCTCCTTAGCTTCTTCATGGCCAACTCCTTGAGACCTGAATATGCATAATGTCTCCGTTTGAGGTAGTAGCCATGTGATGAGGACATGACTACCTTGCATACGACCAAAAATATTGCATACATGCATATTTGTCGGGTGATTTCTAGTGCAAACTATTCAATAATCTATTTATGTTATCCAGAACAAAAATACTTCACACAGTTTTGTGTTTTGTCTAATTGCAGGTGTATGGGACATTTGTACAATCCACATACGAAGATAAGGGAAAAAGAGAAGTTTAGGTTCTATTCAAAAAGTTCTCTCACGTCACTTTTGGGCCAAGAGAAGATGGATTCCAAGTCTCTCACGTTCTAGATTCAAATTCGGACTACACAGACATGCCTGACTCAAAACGCCAACAACTTTTTCATACAGACTCCGAATTGGGTGATTCTTTTTTTGTTGGAAAATAGATTTTGTTCTCTTTCCAACCCAATTGGAATCACCTTCAAATTCGTCTGTAGCATTGAGATATCGACGAAACAATCTGATGTTGCAGCAGAATCCGAGTCAAACAACAAGTCCAAAGGTGTTGCATCACCTCCACTTGGGCCCATGAGCCTTGTATGACCTAGGGTTAGTTTTAGGCTGCCTTGGGACGTCCTTCCACCTCCTTGGCCGCCAGCCCTTGCTCCTATATAAGTAGATCCATCTACCTTTTTCCTTGGATTTGTTTAGTTAAAATTTAGCCATTGCAACTTCGTGTACTTCGTTTGTGTCCAACGACCAGACCAAGACTGTGTATGGATCCCCATCTTTATCAATACTTCATCTATATTAGCAATATTCAGATTGCATTATCATATTCTTGCTTGTTCTTCGATTGCATGCAGGAATAGACCTTCGTGGTCAGGTTGATCGTGCTCCGACGTGGTCAGTAACCTCTCCGAGTTAGTTTAGCGATTGCTAAGGCGCAACGTCGTCCACGTTTGTAGTCGGATCGTCAAAGTCCTCTCCACCAAATCGATAGTTATCATCTCATCGAAAGATCGGGACACCTCGTCTCTATCAAGAGAAAAAAACGGGAGAGAAAAAAGTTAGAGAAAAAAAGAAAAAGAAATAAAATTGAGGGAAAAAAGAGAGAAGAAAAAAAACAAAATTGGGATGTATCTAGACTCAATCTCGTAGTTGAATTCGGATTAGAATCTGTTTTGTGCACTGTTCAGTAAAACAGGCATAACTTCCTCATACGAAGTCCGTTTTGGCTCGGCGAGTACTCAGATGAAAGCTAGCGACGAGATGCATCTAAATATTTGCAGAAGCTAGTTCAATATTTGGCACCTCAAAATCGGCTTCTAAATAGGTCTTTTTGCCCTCCGAAGTCCACAAACACCGCTTATTCCAGTTTTCAGGCCAGTTTTAGAATTTTTTGACTCCTCATATCAACTCGGAATTGAGTGATTCCTTTTGTGTTTGAAAGCTTGAGTCAATACCATTCTTGAAAAAAATTATCAAAAAATTGGCATAAATTCTTCCAGAGGAAAATTGGAGACAAAGTTTTTGATATATCCTGCTTGGATGTTGTTTCACATCATTATCTTTACTGCCGTTGTGATTTTCACTTATATCTTGCTGTCTAGAGCTATTTAGTATTCTTCATTGATGCTAGTTGTGCTACGTCGTGACCTCATTAGTGTTCTAGGTTCACGTCTCTAGTCCGGTCTAGCCTAGGATCAGCACAGTACCGTCGTTGAGTGTTTATTCAACATTGCACCTCTGAATTGATTATTGCTAATCTTTTGCTACCATATATAGTCAACCCAGCTCCACATATTTATACACCATATATACGTACATTTCCCTGGCAATCGCTACACAATCTTCGGAGTTATTTGACACCGCTGGTTGCCTGTCACCACCTGCTGCTTGGTAAGAACTTGTAAGATATTGATATTTGCTTTACTGTGAGCGCTTTACCACCACACCCTAGTAGTTCATAGGAACATTATTCTTGAATTTTGTTTCTTGTTTCTACTAATCATGAAAGGTTCCGAAGATAGAAGTTCTTGGACGACGGACACATCTTCACCATCACGAGAGTTGGGACAACACACACAAGCACATGGTCAGGTTATCTTTTTACCGTCATTTGAGGGTAGATTTAATCTTGCTATTTATCTAGCTTGGGAGCTTGAAGTAGAACAATTTTTTAGTCATCATGATTCTTCTGAACTTGAGAGAGTACGAGCTACCACTAGAGCATTTACTGGTTTTGCTTCTGTTTGGTGGAGTCTACATTGTAAGAAAACATTGATAAGCAACCCACAACTTGGAAAGATTTGAAATATGTCACGAGACAACAATTTTTCCCTCCTTACTATCGTTGTGAATTACTTCGTAAATTTCAACAATTTAAACAAGGCAACAACACTGTTCATGCTTACTACCAAGACTTCAAATCTTATATGCATCATTGTGACATAGAAGAATCTGAGGATGATATAATGAATAGATTTTTTGGTGGTTTGAACCATGATATTCAGGCAAGATTTCAGTATATTCCTCGTTGCATTACTCGTATGTATGTTCGTGCTTGTACCTTTGAGAGACAGATACAGGAGGATGCATTGGGTGACTACAACAACTACTATTCCAGTTCATGGTCACCACCGCCGGTTGGTTCCTCCATCGTTGCACCTACTAGCGCAGCCCCACCTCAGATTGTGAGTGTGACATCATCTCAAGTGTATGGTACATTGTCATTGTCCATACCTACATCAGCTACGTCTTTGCGACAAGGTAATAGTAAAAGTATTGATGATATCACTTCACATAAGAGTGATGCATGCCTAGTTAACTTGAATGCATCATGTGTTGAGTTACCTGTTGATTTGAGCACACCACCTATTTTAGAGAATCTTATTACTGTCATGAATGCGTCATGTGATGAAACAACTGAAATACCAACAATTTTGAGTGCACCCATTGAATTAACTGTTGATGCAAAAGAACCAATGTTTAATCATTTTGATATGACCTCTAATCTTGGTGATGATTCTGTGTCCAATGACTTATTGCATGTTTGCTTATTTAAGGATGTTGTAGCATGTAAATTTGATGCAACTAAGGTTTATTCGCCAATGTTGGGATGGTTTAATGATGAACATTGTCAATCTTTTGAAATGAATAAGAGCTTCACTTATATGTGCAAACTGAGTTGCAATATTTTCATGCCTTCTACTTCTTGTGATAATTTTTTGGCTTTAGATTTTATGAACTATGAAAGTTACTCATGTATACATGTGTCATATGTGCAAAAATCAAGGGAAGTAAAAATGGATGACATATACATATAACATGTACACCTTGTCTCTTTTGTTAGCCACATTTCAGATTAAGCAACGCCGAGGACGGCTTTGTTTTCAAGAAGGGGAGGATGATGAGGACATGACTACCTTGGATACGACCAAAAATATTGCATACATGCATATTTGTCAGGTGATTTCTAGTGCAAACTATTCAATAATCTATTTATGTTATCCAGAACAAAAATACTTCACACACTTTTGTGTTTTGTCTAATTGCAGGTGTATGGGACATTTGTACAATCCACATATGAAGATAAGGGAAACAGAGAAGTTTAGGTTCTGTTCAAAAAGTCCTCTCACGTCACTTTTGGGCCAAGAGAAGATAGAGTCCAAGTCTCTCACATTCTAGATTCAGATTCAGACTGCACAGACATACCTGACTCAAAACGCCAACAACATTTTCATACGGACTCTGAATTGGGTGATTCTTTTTTTGTTGGAAAGTAGATTTCATGATATTTCCAACCCAATTGGATTCACCTTCAAATTCGTCTGGAGCATTGAGATATCGACAAAACAATCTGATGCTACAGCAGAATCCGAGTGAAACAACAAGTCCAAAGGTGTTGCATCACCTCCACTTGGGCCCATGAGCCTTGTATGCCCTAGGGTTAGTTTTAGGCTGCCTTGAGACGTCCTTCCATCTCCTTGGCCGCCACCCCTTGCTCCTATATAAGTAGATCCATCTAGTAGCTTTTTTCCTTGGGATTTGTTTAGTTAAAAGTCAGCCATTGCAACTTCGTGTACTTCGTTTGTGTCCAATGACCAGACCAAGACCGCTTACGGATCCCCATCTTTATCAATACTTCATCTATATTTGCAATATTCAGATTGCATTATCATATTCTTGCTTGTTCCTCGATTGCGTGCAGGAATAGACCTTTGTGGTCAGGTTGATCGTGCTCCGGCGTGGTCAATAACCTCTCGGAGTTGGTTTAGCGATTGCTAAGGCACAACATCGTGCACGTTTGTTGTCGGATCGTCAAAGTCGTCTCCACAAAACCGATAGTTATCATCTCATCGAAAGATCGGGACACTCCGTCTCTCTCACCATGTCTCATGTGCATAAAAGTGAACCTGTGAGAGGAGAGATGTCACCTCGGTTTTGAGAGCTCTTGCACATGCTCATGTCATGGGTCCGCTAGGCACTTGGTGAGACGATGGTAGGTCCATGGGGTTGACCTTGGGATGCTCCGCATCAAGTACTCTGTTTGAATCCGTCTATGGGAACTACTACTACTTTTGTGTGCCCGTGAATCGTGTGAGAACCATCGTAATTGTTGCCGAAACAGATGCGTCATCACTAGTTTTTTTATGTAATATGCCATGGTAAGACATAAGTTGTCACGGTTTATCATACGAGCAGTGTGTGTTTTATGAAATAGAGTACCTGTTCGACAACCATGCACCAACCTATACATAGGGTATGTAAGGCTGGTTAAGTACTTGTAAACACTACTATCGCTACCCTACTTGTAAGCAGTTGTCCAAAACACGACACATTGGCTCAGCTGGCTTCAACACTAGAAAAGTCGGCTATCGACCAACTAACAATCAATACTGTGTTGTCTGACATATAAGCAACTACGTACTCCCTCCGTTTCTTTTTAGTCTGCATATAAGATTTGGTCAAATTCAAACTTTGTAAGGTTTGAGGAACTTTATAGAGATAAATATCTTGTTACATAGGTTCATGTAGTTAACCGAGGCCAAAATGTAAATTCCAAACGTTCACATGATAGTCCAACCTTCATGTGGAACATTCACATTAAACTCGGCTTCATGATACGTCTCCAACGTATCTATAATTTTTGATTGTTCCATGCTATTATATTATCTGTTTTGGATGTTTTATATGCATTAATATGTTGTTTTATATTATCTTTGGACTAACCTATTAACCTAGAGCCCAGTGCAGTTTCTATTTTTTCCTTGTGTTTGAGTTTCACAGAAAAGGAATACCAAACGGAATAAAACCTTCGTGATGATTTTTCTTGGACCAGAAGACACCCAGGAGACTTGGAGTGCAAGTCAGAAGATCCACGAGGTGGCCACAAGGGAGGAGGGCGCGCCCAGGGGGCTAAGGCACGCCCCCTACCTTGTGGGCCCCTCAGTGACCCCCTAACCTAGATCATCCTCCTATGTATTCACATATATTCCCAAACCACTAGAAGCATCCATGAAAACACTTTTCCACCGCCGCAACCTTCTGTTCCTGTGAGATCCCATTAGGGGCCTTCTCCGGCATCCTGCCGGAAGGGGATTTGATCACAGAGTGCTTCTACATCAACTCTACTGCCCTTCCGATGAAGCGTGAGTAGTTTACCACAAACCTACGGGTCCATAGCTAGTAGCTAGATGGCTTCTTCGCTCTCTTTTATTCTCAATACCATGTTCTCCTCGATGTTCTTGGAGATCTGTCCGATGTAATCTTCTTTTGCGGTGTGTTTGTCGAGATCCGATGAATTGTGGATTTATGATCAACTTATCTATGAATATTATTTGAATCTTCTCTGAATTATTTTATGCATGATTTGGTATCTTTGTAATTCTCTTCAAATTATCAGTTTGGTTTGGCCAACTAGATTGGTTTTTCTTGCAATGGGAGAAGTGCTTAGTTTTGGGTTCAATCTTGCAGTGTCCTTTCCCAATGACAGTAGGGGCAACAAGGAATGTATTGTATTGTTGCCATCGAGGATAAAAATATGGGGTTTACATCATATTGCTTGAGTTTATTCCTCTACATCATGTCATCTTACTAAATGTGTTACTCTGTTCTTCATGAACTTAATACTCTAGATGCAGGCAGGAGTCGGTCGATGTGTGGAGTAATAGTAGTAGATGCAGAATCGTTTCGGTCTACTTGACACGGATGTGATGCCTATATTTCATAATCATTGCCTTAGGTATTGTCATAACTTTGCGCTTTTCTATCAATTGTTCGACAGTAATTTGTTCACCCACCGTATTATTTGCTATATTGAGAGAAGCCTCTAGTGAGACCTTTGGCCCCCGGGTCTATTTTCCATCACATAAGTTTCTGATCTATTATTTTCCATCATATTAGTTTCCGATTTACTATTTTGCAATATTTTACTTTCTGATCTATAAACCAACAAACCCAAAAATATTTACTTTATCTTTTATTTAGTTTTATCTATCTCTATTAGATCTCACTTTTGCAAGTGACCGTGAAGGGATTGACAACCCCTTTACATCGTTGGGTGCATGTTGTTTGATTGTTTGTGCAGGTATTGGTGATTTGTGCATTGTCTCCTACTGGATTGATACCTTGGTTCCCTAACTGAGCGAAATACTTATCTCTACTTTGTTGCATCATCCTTTCCTCTTCATGGGAAAAACCAATGCAAGCTCAAGAAGAAGCACTTCATAAAATACATCAAAAGCATAATTTCAGCAATTTTATACATCTAAATGATTCATAGAACATAACCAACATTTACTAGTTCACAGCAAAAGACAAAAGTTGTGAGAAGGTTTACAAATCAGGAAAAATCAAGCAAGGCTTCTCTAAGCAAAGGGCCTCCCTAGGCAGGCTATAATTTCTTGGAGTTCACTCTAGTTCTTCTTGTTGCCACCATCTAGGGTTAGGTTCTCTCATTCCAGAATAACCAATTATAATAGTGTTCTCAGTTGGAATACTGAACTGAACCATGTAGTGCACTGACCATCTGAACTTCTTGTGGAGTTCCACTAAATTTAAGCACCACTATTTGCAGAAATAAGCAGACCACAATGCCTCTTGTCTGCGCACCTATCCCTAAAACCTCCACGTAGTCGTGCTAGCTAGTCCTCTATTCATCCTTGATCTCGGAAAAAGTGCATTCCCGACTAGGATGCAGTGCTTGTTTTTCTCGGCCCCTGCACTGCAATCAGGAATTAAACGTATGAATCAGTTTCTTTTAGACTGCGTTGGTCATTCTACCTAGTTACTACCAATGTAGGAATACCTGGAACACGTGCGGTTAGACGACAACAGCTAGGAATAGCCATCCCATTTTGTGCAGTTCTGCTAAAATTGAGGTGTGTAGTTTTGATTGCACAAATAGAAATGATATGGAGATAGGCATCCCTGTTTGCGCAAATATGAAATATGGTTATTTAAGAAGTGATAGTTATTTGCGATGCCATATGATTAACAGAAGCATCTATTGTGTTATAATTGGCACTACATTGACAGTATGAAAAGGTGCCATTAAGAAAGAAATAACATCACATCACATCAACACTGCCACTAGATTAACATCTAGAACAATAGCATTAGTATCACTGTCATGAGAGTAGCACATGGTGTGTAAATATGCAATCAAATTTGTTTAGTTCCACTAGGATGAAGCAATGTTACCGTTGTGAGATTTAAGTGTAACTGAGAAAACACAATTCATGGGAAATAAAGCAAGACAGAAGAAGTTCATAAAATGATGTGTCATTGCTTCAATTTATCGACGACACTAGACTGATAGCAACATTATTTAAAGTGACATTAGGTGGCATTGCTTCATGCTTCTTGTTATTTTACATTTATGGTAGGGATAAGGGCATAGGGACAGAGGGGCATAAAGTGGTGACACAGATGTGGTTGTCGAGAGCGGCAAATATTCAGGCAGCATGTCTGCACTTGTCCCATTTTTTATCTCCTCTGCGACATTTTCCTATGTGAGCACAGGAAATCTAGACCTGCTCGTTCTCAGTTGCATTGCCCCCCCCAACACCCCTCAATTTCCTTCCTTCTTTGACCAAGAGACAGGTCCACGCCCTGCACCCTTCGCCATCCACCCTGCTTTCTTCCCCTTTCCAACCAAGAGGCCGGTTGGGTATCTAGTATCTACTACTTTCCCCCGTTTCCTCTTAGAACCAAGTCCTAGATTCATGCTACAACTTTCCCACTTTCTTCCCTGTTTGAACCAAGTCTTCAATTTGATCGTGTGAACTAGATGACCTCTAATAATAGTAAAAGTCTAGGTAGCTTTGGAATAGTTGATGGAAGTAGAAAAAGATCCACATGCAGCCACGTGGGGAGCCGAGGCAGTAGAGCAAGGCCGGTTTCAAAGGAAGATATACCTGAGGGTCGTCGGGATGTAGAAAAGATAGTTTCGGGGGGGCGCATCTTGGCCACAATACCGCAGGGAGGAAGAAGGGGTCAGAGGCCCTCCCGAGCCGGCGCAATCTCAGACAGAATGGCACGACCGTCGAATGGGACGCGTGGGCAGCTGTTGGTCTCCTCAGTCGCCACTGATGACCGCCTGAACGATGGACCTACACCCCTGCCCCGGCTGAGGTGGTCTGGTCGGATGTGATGAACGGTGAGGAGAGAGAGAGAGTGGCCACTTATGTTTTGTTTAGATCTGGAGAGCATGAGAGAGTGAAAGAGAGGAACCCTAGTAAAGCAAGCGTCGACGATCCTGCTTATATATATAGTGGAGTGTTTTTTTGTAGCAATCATTATTAAATTGAATACGCACGAACCACTATATTCATTTGAAGTTCAAGTAAAAATAAAACTTGATCAATAACGTGCCACCGCTTCCAGGTCGCACTATCAAATCACCACGTCCAGGACACACTATGTATTGTATCATTCACGTGTGGTCCCCGACCCTCCATGAAGTTGACAACTAGATGAGTCAAAATGTCAATTGGGATGTGATGTAGGGTGGAACCCTATACGGACGATCTTTCACGAAGGGAGCGGATCCCAACTAAGAACACGAAGAACACGGGGAAGAACGGAGAGAAATCACAAGGGGAAACACTCAAGAACAAGTCGAATCACACATCCACTAGACAATCAAACACACAAGATCCACAAGGTACATGAACAGCAAAGGGAAAGATACAAGGTAAGGCTCATCTCCACAAGGAGGTCTTGAAGGGGGCCACCCAAGTAGGGGTCTTGAATCCAAGGGGGATCTTCTCCGTAGAGGGGCCGCGGTCTCTCTCGTGGAGTAGATCCGTAATGGATGATCAAAGCTCTATCTCAAATGAGCTAATCCTTTGCTAACCCTAACAGGGAGTATATATAGTCTAATCCACGAAGGGGTAAGTGGGAAAGAGGGATCCATGGGCCTTTGGCCCGTCTCTGCGAGCAGGCAGGCGCCGGATGTCTGGGCTAGGGGCCGGATGTCCCGGGCATCACGAGTCACCGGATATTCGGGACACTGGCCGGATGTCCGGCCCGAAGATGGGCAAACTTTTGGTGCGTTCTATCGTCGATGCCGGATTTCCGGGGGAGGTGCCGGATGTCCGGGCTTTGGCGAGGCACCGGATGTCCGGGGCTGGCATCGGATGTCCAACTGCTGATGATGTTGGCCGTCTGTTGGTGCAGCTCCTTGGTGGCTGCACAGGCGCTAGATGTCCGGCCTCTGGCCCGGATATCCGGCTGATGTAGCTTCAGCAGCTCTGTCTTCTTCCGTCACCGCTTCCAGGCTTCCCTCACGGATGGTGTAGTTGTTCCTTGGCGCTTGCACTTCTCCTCGTCGTCCGTAGTATTCCGACAATACCTATGCATGCACACGAGTTGAGTGTCAAGTAGTATACCATCCTTGAAGGGGTCAAAGTGAGCATGTGTAGAGGAGATGATTCACGTTTGTGTATGTGAAGTAGAGGTCGCACGTGTCACTTGCCAAACGGACTCTTGACATGATGATGTCCATGGGATGCTCCACATCAGGATGCCTCTTTGTAAAAAATGTGCTCCTAGCTTAAAAAATGCGCTCCTACGTGTACCCACGCGTGGGTGCGAGAGAACTAGTGCATGCGTGCACCGCTTCTCTTTGTGAGAGTGCAATATACTACGCCCAAAGAACGTTCGGAGTAGTAGTATAAGTGTGTGACATGTGAGTTAAAAAAGGTGCGTGACGTCTTTTGTATTTTAGAAGTTCAGAGCGTAGGGTGTGAAGAGGACATATGTGTGTGATGTCTAACTACAGATAGACGGTGGGTGCGAGAGGACTCAGGAGAGTCATGACTCGTGAGGGTACGTGTATGCGTGAGAGAGGGGGCACGTATCAATGCAATGCATGTGTCCGTAAATCATATCTGACAAATGTTTGGCACAAGCTATTTCCTGACGAACACCAAAATAACCATCAGATCGGCATCCCACAGTGTCAGTTTTGCCATGGCATTGACAGAACAGCCACTCCCCAACACACAAATCTTCCCCGTGAGTGTTAGCAACTACCGTATGCTCCTCCATTCATTCCAAAATGTAGTGCATATAGCTTTATTGAAAATTCAAACCTTGCAAACTTTTACCAAGTTTTCGTAGAACAAAATGGACATACGGAATACCCAGTATATATCATTTCATTCATAATCAAGAGGTACCTATGGAGATGGAGGAGGAGTGTACAAAAAAGTCCATCGTATGACCTGCAGCAATTTCAACCATCCTTTGGTGTGGATGAATATCATAGGAACTCTAGATGATATGCTTTTTGTAGGAATTTTTCCTTTAGAGCGAATTGGTTCATATGAATAGATTCCTATCCTCCACATTTCAAAGGAAAATAAACATGATATGATTTTTATAGCTTTAGAGCCACTTGGTTCATATGAATGGATTCCTATACTCCCATAATTTTAAAGGAAAATAAACATTAGCCTAGATTCAATAAAAAAGTTCTTATGATGTGAACCAAATGACATCTCTTTTCCAATCCCTACTCATAGGAATTGAGATACATGTCATCTCTAGATTCAATAGAAAAGGTCCGATGATGTGAACAAAATGACATCTCATTTCCAATCCCTACTCATAGGAATTGAGATACATGTCATCTCTTCCTTACAACTTCCATATATAACATCTTCTATTCCTAAATAGCTAGTACACCCACTAGATTTTTTTCCTGGACATGCAACTATGGCACATGAACACGTCATGCATGCAAGTCATAAATCACATTGTTTTTGTACTCTATGCATGCAAGCACCACATCATTAATTCATGCATGTTACTCATAAGTTATTTTTTGCATTAGATTTTGTATTGACAATATATGTGTTGGTCACGTGCACACATATTCATGAGGACATCAATACCATTGTTACACCCACATCCCCTGCTGCTATACATACTGGACCAATTACTAGAGCTCGTGCACGCCAATTGAATTATCAGGTACTTTCATTTCTTGGTAATGATTCTAATGTTCATGAGAATATGATGCTGCCTAAATTGGATACATTTGTTTCGCTTACAAATGAAGGGCCTAGCTTGGACAAGAAAGATGAACCTTGGAGAAAGTTCAAGCATGGAGATGATGGCATGCGCAAGGGGATCAAGAACGGAGTTACAAGTGATGATTTCAGGACTTTGAAGCCACCATAAGGAGTGCATGAAGCCTTGGACGAAATATACATGATTCCACTTCATAAATTTCGTCCAAAGGCTATTCTAGGTGTTGCATCACCTTATTATTGGGCCAGGCCCATGTATTTTCAATATACTTAAGTGTAGGCTGTTTTTAGGGTCCGTATGTGTGGGGTAGCAAGAGCTAGGGTTGGTTTCAGACCCCTCCTCCAAGGGCCATGAACCCCCCCTCTTCCTCGATATATACAGCCCTTAGGGCGTCGTTTAGACTTTGGGTTTTGTTTAGATTAAAAGTTCGCCTTAGCTGCAACTTCGCGTACTTCATTTGTGTCCAATGACCAGACCAAGACGTCATAGAACCCCACCTTTGATCAATAAAGCTTTCCTCTTATATTCAGAATATCCAGATTGCAATCTTAGTTTCTTGCTTGTTCTTCGTTTGCCTGCAGGAAATAGACCTTCGTGGTCAGGTTGATCGTGCTCCGGCATGGTCAATAACCTCTCGGAGTTGGTTTAGCGATTGCTAAGGCGCGACGTCCTCGCACTTTCGTAGTCGGATCGTTAAAGTTTACTTCCTCCAAAATGATAGCCACCAACTCATCGAAAGACGGGACACCCTCGCCTCTATCAAGTGGTATCATATTTCCAGGTTGCTCGGTGAGTTTTTACAGTTTTTCGTAGTTTAGATCGACTCTGTTCTTCATACCTACAGTCCATGAAAAAGCCCAAAAAAATTTAGGGTTAGTTCATCATATCCGAACCAATCTGAGCCTTTGCATAGTCTTTTCAGTATTTTGCTTTGTTGAATTTGCGGTTGCATCGTCGTGTCTAGTTGCTGGTCTTAGAGTATAGTCTTTTAGAGTTTCGAGTTCTGGTCATAAGTTGTCACGCCGCCGCCACACCATTGTCATCGTTCCTACCATATACCACCACCAACAACATATTCCTTACCGCTGCCATATACATCCGCCTGTCCACGACCAATCCGAGTCCACATACACATCCGCCTGTCCACCACCAATCCGAGTCCACATATACATCTGTCTGTCCACCACTAATCCGAGTCCACATATACATCTGCCTGTCCACCACCAATCCGAGTCCACATATACATCTGCTTGTCCACCACCAACCAGAGTTCTTTTCATATTAGGTTTGTTTTTGAGATCCATCTAGTTTTCGTTTTGTGTTTCCTTGCCTGAGTAGGTCTCTGAAAAAAAAGAGTCTGGAGACCCTGGGGCAGTTTTTAGGCCAAAATTTCGGCGACCAAAAATATTTTCCCCTATCCTGCTTTTAGGTTCCACGGAGCGTGTTGAGACACTCACCATCATAGTGATTTTTTGTCGCACTTTTTTGTCGTCGCTGCCCTGATTTCCGAAAAAATATCAAAAAAATTCCGTGCCCATCCCGTCAGTTTGACGAGGGAAGAGTTTTGAGACACTGCCATTATAGTGATTTTTTGCAAAAAAAGAGAGGAGCGCAAAAAAAGAGGAGCGCCAAAAAAGAGCGAAAAAATTCCAGAGTGTGCTTTTCCCTTGTTTACGTGCAGCACCGTGACTTTGTTAGTGTTCTAGGCTCGCGTCTCTAGCACGGTCTAGCCTAGGACCAGCATAGTACTGTTGTTGAGCGTTTATTCAACTTTGCATCTCTGAATTGATTATTGCTGACCCTTTTTGCTACCATATTATAAGCCTTCCCAGCTCCACATACATCTACGTCGTGCGTTTGACTCTCCCTGGTAACCGCTCTATCCAAGCTTTGAGAGTTTTGACTACGACGGTTGTTGATCACTGCCTGCTGCTGGGTAAGAACTGATAAGAATTTGAGATTTGCTTGACGGATTTGTGACACCCACCACCACCTCTTGTTAGTAGTCTGTAGTATCGTATTCTTGTGTGTTTCTATTGCTGCTAACCATGGCAGGATCACAAGCTGACGAGACTGACTGGGAGAACATGACGAATAAGGAGTTGCATGATAAATTTCATCAAATGATGAGTGGACAGGTGCAAGATGTGCTAAATAGATTTGAAGAGGCCATGGAGAAGATAGATGGCATGTAGAAGACGTTTGAAACAAAGCTCGATAACAAGTTTAATGAATTGATCGCGCGTCTTCCACCACCACCACTGGCTGCACCTAACACACCTCTACAAAAACAACAACAATAGCAACACCAACAACAACAACAACAACAACAACACCACCACCACCACCAACAACAACAACGATAACAACTACCTCCACGTCGAAATAGCCCTCCGCCGAGCGAGCCGTGTCCCTCTTGCGCCTGGTCAAACTGTTGGTGCTGCTGTTGATTCTTCTGTGGCTCCTGCTACTGATGCGGAGGAGGATGATTATGTGGGAGATTACGAGGATTAGGTTGATCAAAATCAGAACTACGTGCAACCACAAGCACCACAACCACCAGGTCGTCCACATGCAAATAATGGCAATGGTAGGGCTCCCCCTCAGGTATGAGATCATGACCATCTCCTAAACTGAAATTGAATATTCCACCATTTGAGGGTAGATATGTTCCTGATATATATCTTACTTGGGAGTTAGAAACAGAACAATGTTTTACACGTTTACAATATCCTGAGGAGAGACGTGTTCCTGCTGTTGTTTGTGCTTTCACTAGCTTTGCATATGTTTGGTGGTCTGAGCATTGTAGATTATATCCTATTCCAGCTACTTGGGCTGCTTTGAAAACTGCTATGCGTACTCGTTGGGTTCCACCATATTATCAACGTGAATTACTTCAAAAATTGCAACGTTTAAGACAAGGAAAAAAATTCTGTAGAAGAATATTATCAGGAATTACAAACTGGCATGATTAGATGTGGTATTGTTGAGGAGAATGAAGCTATACTTGCACATTTTATGGGTGGATTAAATAGAGAGATTCAGACCATTCTAGAGTATAAGGAGTATACTAATATCAACCGTTTATTCCATCTTGCTTGTAAAGCTGAACGTGAAGTGCAGGATCGACATGCATTGGCGCGAACTAACTTTTCTGCAGGTCGATCTTCATCATGGACACCACGTGCATCCTCTACTTCCACTGAACCAGCACCTCCATCAGGTGCCACCTCCAGCCGTGATACAAGAAAGCAGGCACAACCACCACTATCTTCCAAGAGCACACCTGCTGGGCCTGCGCAGAGCTCTTCTTCTTCCATGGCATCAATAGGGCACACAAGTGATATTTTTTGTCGTCGTTGTAAGGGAAGAGGACATTTTGCGAGAGAATGCAAATCTCATCGTGTGATGATTGTTACTGGGGATGGTGGGTATGTGTCCGCTAGTGACTATGATGAGGAGACTTTGGCTCTTATTACACATGAAGAACACGGTGGAGATGATTCTGATCATGAGACGCAATACATGGCTGCTGAAGATGCTAACAGGTATGAATGTTTAGTTGCTTAACGTGTTTTGAGTGTGCAGGTTACACAAGCTGAGAAAAATCAGAGGCATAATTTGTTCCATACAAAGGGAGTTGTGAAGGAATGTTCTATTCGCGTCATCATAGATGGAGGGATCTGCAATAAATTGGCTAGCATGGAGATGGTGGAGAAGCTATCTCTCACCACAAGACCACATCCACATCCTTACTACATCCAATGGTTCAACAACAGCGGCAAGGTCAAGGTAACACGTATCGTTCATGTGCATTTTAGTATCTCTACATATGCTGATTATATTGATTGTGATGTGGTACCTATGCAAGCATGTTCCTTATTACTTGGTAGACCAGGGCAATTTGATAAAAAAATTGTACACCATGGTAGAAACAATCAGTATACTCTTGTTCATAAGGATAAAAATATTATGTTGCTTCCTATGACTCCTGAATCCATTTTGAAAGATGATATTAATAGTGCTAATACAGCAAAACAGGAGAAAAATAAGAGTGAAAATCAGATTGTGGCAAAAGAATTTGAGCAACAAATGAAGCCTAATAATAAACCATCTAGTGTTGCTTCTGAAATTAAATTGAAAAGTGCATGTTTACTTGCCACCAAATCTGATATTGATGATCTAGATTTTAGCAAATATGTTTGCTATGCTTTTGTGTGGAAAGAGGCATTACTTTCATTCGAGGACGTGCCTTCCTCTTTGCCTCCTGCTGTCACTAACATTTTGCAGGAGTTCGCTGACGTCTTTCCACAAGACGTGCCACCGGGATTACCACCTTTTCGAGGGATTAAGCATCAAATTGACTTAATTCTCGGTGCATCACTACCCAACCATGCACCACACCGTACCAATCCAGAGGAAACGAAGGAGATTATGCGTCAAGTACAGGAGCTGCTCGACAAAGGTTATATACGCGAATCCCTTAGTCCTTGTGATGTTCCCATCATTTTAGTGCCAAAAAGGATAGTACGTCGCGTATGTGCGTTGATTGTAGAGGCATTAATAATATTACTATTAGTTATTGTCATCCTATTCCTAGGCTAGATGATATGCTTGATGAATTGAGTGGCTCTACAATATTCTCCAAAGTTGATTTGCATAGTCGATACCATCAAATTCGTATGAAATTGGGAGATGAATAGAAAACATCATTTAAAACTAAGTTTGGATTATATGAGTGGTTGGTCATGCCTTTCGGGTTAACCAATGCACCTAGTACTTTCATGAGATTAATGAACAAAGTTTTACGTGCTTTCATTGGAAAATTTGTGGTAGTTTACTTTGATGACATATTGATTTATAGCAAATCTTTGGAGGAACATTTGGAACATTTACGTGCTGTTTTTATTGCTCTATGTGATGCACGTTTGTTTGGCAACCTTGGAAAGTGCACCTTTTGCACCGACCGAGTATCTTTTCTTGGCTATGTTGTTACTCCACAGGGAATTGAAGTTGATAAAGCCAAGATTGAAGATATTGAGAGTTGGCCGCAGCCCAAAATGGTCACACAAGTGAGTTTCCTTGGCCTCACTGGTTTCTATAGGCGTTTTGTGAGAGATTTCAGCACCATTGCTGCACCTCTCAACGAGCTTACAAAGAAGGATGTGCCTTTTGTTTGGGGTACCGCACAGGAAGAAGCCTTCACAGTATTGAAAGATAAGTTGGCACATGCTCCTTTACTCCAACTTCCTGATTTTAATAAGACTTTTGAGCTTGAATGTGATGCTATTGGAATTGGATTAGGAGGTGTGTTATTACAAGATGGCAAACCTGTTGCATACTTTTTTGAAAAATTGAGTGGGCCTAGTCTGAACTATTCTACTTATGATAAAGAATTATATGCTCTTGTTCCAACCTTAGAAACATGGCAACATTATTTATGGCCCAAGGAATTTGTTATACATTCTGATCATGAATCTTTGAAACAC
The DNA here is from genome assembly GCF_003073215.2 of Triticum urartu. Taxonomy (NCBI): domain Eukaryota; kingdom Viridiplantae; phylum Streptophyta; class Magnoliopsida; order Poales; family Poaceae; genus Triticum; species Triticum urartu. Next base: position 170,862,178 of record NC_053025.1, on the reverse strand, counting down.
ATTAAAAGTCAAGCAAAACTGAACCGTAGACATGCTAAATGGGTTGAATTCATTGAGAATTTCCCGTATGTCATTAAACACAAGAAGGGTAAAGAAAATGTTATTGCTGATGCATTGTCTCATTGTTATACTGTGCTTTCACAACTTGAATTTAAAATATTTGGTTCGGAGACCATCAAAGATCAATATGTGCATGATGCTGAATTTAAAGATGTATTGCAGAATTGTAAGGAAGGGAGAACTTGGAACAAGTTCATTCTTAACGATGGATTTATGTTTCGTGCTAACAAGCTATGCAGAATTGTAACGAGGATGAGGTTGGTCAAAATCAGAACTACGTGCAACCACCACCACCACCACCAGGTCGTCCTCAGGTATATCATCGCAACGGTAGGGCTGCACCGCCATATGAGGTACGAGATCATGACCATCTTCCTAAACTGAAATTGAATATTCCACCATTTGAGGGTAGATATGTTCCTGATATATATCTTACTTGGGAGTTAGAAACTGAACAACGTTTTACATGTTTACAATATCCCGAGGAGAGACATGTTCCTGCTGCTGTTTGTGCTTTCACTAGCTTCACATGTGTTTTGTGGTCTGAACATTGTAGATTATATCCTATTCCAGCTACTTGGGCTTCTTTGAAAACTGCTATGCGTACTCGTTGGGTTCCACCATATTATCAACGTGAATTACTTCAAACATTGTAGCGTTTAAGACAAGGAAAAAATTCTGTAGAAGAATATTATCAGGAATTACAAACTGGCATGATTAGATGTGGTATTGTTGAGGAGAATGAATCTATGCTTGCACGTTTGGGTGGATTAAATAGAGAGATTCAAACCATTCTAGAGTATAAGGAGTATACTAATATCACTCGTTTATTCCATCTTGCTTGTAAAGCTAAACGTGAAGTGCAGGATCGACAGGCATTGGCGCGAACTAACTTTTCTGCAGGTCGATCTTCATCATGGATACCACGTGCATCCTCTACTTTGACTGGACCAACACGTCCATTAGGTGCCACCTCCAGCCGTGATACAAGAAAGCAGGCACAACCACCACTATCTACCAAGAGCACACATGCTGGGCCTGCGTAGATCTCTTCTTCTTCCATGGCATCAACAGGGCACACAAGTGATATTATTTGTCGTCGTTGTAAGGGAAGAGGACATTTTGCGAGAGAATGCAAATCTCAGTGTGTGATGATTGTTACTGAGGATGGTGGGTATGAGTCCGCTAGTGACTACGATGAGGAGACTTTGGCTCTTATTACACATGAAGAACACGGTGGAGATGATTCTGATCATGACAGACAATACATGGCTGCTGAAGATGCTGACAGGTATGAATGTTTAGTTGCTCAACATGTTTCGAGTGTGCAGGTTACACAAGCTGAGCAAAATCAGAGGCATAATTTGTTCCATACAAAGGGAGTTGTGAAGGAACATTCTGTTCGCGTCATCATAGATGGAAGGAGCTGCAATAACTTGGCTAGCATGGAGATGGTGGAGAAGCTATCTCTCACCACAAGACCGCATCCACATCCTTACTACATCCAATGGTTCAACAACAGCGGCAAGGTCAAGGTAACACGTATCGTTCATGTGCATTTTAGTATCTCTACATATGCTGATTATTTTGATTGTGATGTGGTACCTATGCAAGCATGTTCCTTATTACTTGGTAGACCATGGCAATTTGATAAAAAAATTGTACACCATGGTAGAAACAATCAGTATACTCTTGTTCATAAGGATAAAAATATTATGTTGCTTCCTATGACTCCTGAATCCATTTTGAAAGATGATATTAATAGTGCTAATACAGCAAAACAGGAGAAAAATAAGAGTGAAAATCAGATTGTGGCAAAAGAATTTGAGCAACAAATGAAGCCTAATAATAAACCATCTAGTGTTGCTTCTGAAATTAAATTGAAAAGTGCATGTTTACTTGCCACCAAATCTGATATTGATGATCTAGATTTTAGCAAATATGTTTGCTATGCTTTTGTGTGGAAAGAGGCATTACTTTCATTCGAGGACGTGCCTTCCTCTTTGCCTCCTCCTGTCACTAACATTTTGCAGGAGTTCGCTGACGTCTTTCCACAAGACGTGCCACCAGGATTACCACCTATTCGAGGGATTGAGCATCAAATTGACTTAATTCCCGGTGCATCATTACCCAACCGTGCACCATACCGTACCAATCCGGAGGAGACGAAGAAGATTATGCGTCAAGTACACGAACTGCTCGACAAAGGTTATATACGTGAATCCCTTAGTCCTTGTGTTGTTGCTATCATTTTAGTGCATAAAAAGGATGGTACGTCGCGTATGTGCGTTGATTGTAGAGGCATTAATAATATTACTATTCATTATCATCATCTTATTCCTAGGCTAGATGATATGCTTGACGAATTGAGTGGCTCTACAATATTCTCCAAAGTTGATTTGCATAGTGGATACCATCAAATTCGTATGAAATTTGGAGATGAATGGAAAACATCATTTAAAACTAAGTTTGGATTATATGAGTGGTTAGTCAGGCCTTTTGGGTTAACTAATGCACCTAGTACTTTCATGAGATTAATGAACGAAGTTTTATGTGCTTTTATTGGACGATTTGTGGTAGTTTACTTTGATGATATATTGACTTATAACAAATCTTCTGAGGAACATTTCGAACATTTACGTGTTGTTTTTATTGCTCTATGTGATGCACGTTTGTTTGGTAACCTTGGAAAGTGCACCTTTTGCACCGACCGAGTATCTTTTCTTGGCTATGTTGTTACTCCACAGGGAATTGAAGTTGATAAAGCCAAGATTGAAGCTATTGAGAGTTGGCCGCAGCCGAAAACAGTCACACAAGTGAGGAGTTTCCTTGGCCTCGCAGGTTTCTATAGGCGTTTTGTGAGAGATTTCAGCACCATTGTTGCACCTCTCAACGAGCTTACAAAGAAGGATGTGCCTTTTGTTTGGGGTACCGCACAGCAAGAAGCCTTCACGGTATTGAAAGATAAGTTGACACATGCTCCTTTACTCCAACTTCCTGATTTTAATAAGACTTTTGAGCTTGAATGTGTTGCTAATGGAATTGGATTAGGAGGTGTGTTATTACAAGATGGCAAACCTGTTGCATACTTTTCTGAAAATTGAGTGGACCTAGTCTGAACTATTCTACTTATGATAAAGAATTATATGATCTTGTTCAGACCTTAGAAACATGGCAACATTATTTATGGACCAAAGAATTTGTTATACATTCTGATCATGAATCTTTGAAACACATTAAAAGTCAAGGAAAGCTGAACCGTAGACATGCTAAATGGGTTGAATTCATTGAGACTTTCCCTTATGTCATTAAACACAAGGGTAAATAAAATGTTATTGTTGATGCATTGTCTCATCATTATAGTATGCTTTCACAACTTGACTTTAAAATATTTGGTTTGGAGACCATCAAAGATCAATATGTGCATGATGCTGACTTTAAAGATGTATTGCAGAATTGTAAGGAAGGGAGGACTTGGAACAAGTTCGTTCTTAAGGATGGATTTGTGTTTCGTGCTCACAAGCTATGCATTCCAGCTATCTCTGTTCGTCTTTTGTTGTTGTAGGAGGCACATGGAGGAGGATTAATGGGACACTTTGGCGTCAAGAATACGGAGGATATACTTGCTACACATTTCTTTTGGCCAAAGATGTGACGGGATGTTGAGCGTTTTGTTGCTCGCTACACTACATGTCAAAAAGTTAAGTCACGACTCAATCCTCATGGTTTATATATGCCTTTGCCTGTACCTAGTGTTCCTTGGGAGGATATATCTATGGACTTTGTTTTAGGTTTACCTCGAACAAAGAAGGGGAGGGATAGCATATTTGTTGTCGTGGATAGGTTCTCGAAAATGGCACACTTTATACCATGTCATAAAAGCGATGATGCTGTTAATGTTGCTGATTTGTTCTTTCGTGAAATTATTCGCTTGCATGGTGTGCCAAATACTATTGTTTTAGATCGTGATACTAAATTTCTTAGCCACATTTGGAGATGTTTATGGGCTAATTTGGGGATTAAACTGCTTTTTAGTACTACTTGTCACCCCCAAACTGATGGACAAACTGAAGTAGTCAATAGAACATTGTCTACTATGCTTAGGGTTGTTTTGAAGAATAATAAGAAAATGTGGGAAGAATGCTTGCCTCATATTGAATTTTCTTATAAACGTTCATTGCATTCTACTACTAAGATGTGCCCTTTTGAAATTGTGTATGGTTTCCTACCTCGTGCACCTATTGATTTGTTGCCTCTTCCATCTTCGGAGAAGGTTAATTTTGATGCTAAAGAACATGCTGAATTGATTTTAAAAATGCATGAGTTAACTAAGGAAAACATTGAGCGTATGAATGCTAAATATAAACTTGCTGGAGATAAGGGTAGAAAGCATGTTGTGTTTGCACCTGGAGATCTTGTTTGGTTACATTTGCGTAAGGATAGATTTCCTAATTTGCGCAAATAAAAGCTAATGCCACGTGCTGATGGTCCTTTTAAGGTGTTAGAGAAAATAAATGATAATGCATATAAACTTGAGCTGCCTGCAGATTTTGGGGTTAGTCCCACTTTTAACATTGCAGATTTGAAGCCTTATTTGTGTGAGGAAGATGAGCTTCCGTCGAGGATGACTTCATTTCAAGGGGAGGATGATGAGGACATCAATACCATTGTTACACCCACATCCCCTGCTGCTATACATACTGGACCAATTACTAGAGCTCGCACACGCTAATTAAATTATCAGGTACTTTCGTTTCTTGGTAATGATTCTAATGTTCATGAGAATATGATGCTGCCTAAACTGGATACATTTGTTTTGCTTACAAATGAAGGGCCTGTCATGGATAAGAGGGATGAACACTGGAGCAAGACCAAGCATGGAGATGATGGCATGCGCAAAGGGATCAAGAACGGAGTTACAAGTGATAATTTCAGGACTTTGAAGCCACCATAAGGAGTGCATGAAGCCTTGGATGAAATATACAAGATGTCACTTCATAAATTTCATCCAGAGGCTATTCTAGGTGCTATGTCACCTTATTATTGGGCCAGGCCCATGTATTTTCGAAATACTTAAGTGTAGGCTGTTTTTAGAGTTCGTATGTGTGGGGAAACAAGAGTTAGGGTTGGTTTTGGACCCCTCCTCCAAGGGCCACGAAATCCCGCCCTCTTCCTCCATATATACAGCCCTTAGGGCGTCGTTTAGACTTTGGGTTTTGTTTAGATTAAAAGTTCGCCATAGCTGCAACTTCGCGTACTTCGTTTGTGTCCAACGACCAGACCAAGACGTCACAGAACCCCACCTTTGATCAATAAAGTTTTCCTCTTATATTCGCAATATCCAGATTGCAATCTTAGTTTCTTGCTTGTTCTTCATTTGCCTGCAGGAAATAGACCTTCGTGGTCAGGTTGATCGTGCTCCGGCGTGGTCAATAACCTCTTGGAGTTGGTTTAGCGATTGTTAAGGCGCGATGTCCTTGCACGTTCGTAGTCAGATCGTCAAAGTCGACTTCCTCCAAAACGATGGCCACCAACTCATTGAAAGACGGGACACCCTCGCCTCTATCACATATGTAGTTCACATTCACATTTTTGTTAGAAATGTCATTCTTTTAACTGCAATTCATTTTTTCTCTTTTTATTACCTTTTTATTTTATTTTCATTTTAAGATACATTCACTTCCCATTAGTTATAAATGCTTTTGGAGGAACTTTTATGCATTATTTTGGGTAGCAAATTTCACGCGGCTGCGGGTATATCAAAATGCGGGGCCCATGCGTTATTGCCTTTCGCTCGAACCTACGTCCATAGTTTTTTGTACATATATCTGCACAGCTCCCCGAACCTAAAATTATGCATCGTTCCCGTAAAACCAAGCAGCCCACCCATATTAAGGCATCGACTCGAACTCAATCCCTCTCCCATTTACTACGGCATGGGCCCCGCATGCCATGGTACTCCTAGAAACCCTACCTGCCGCACACATCATCGGTTTTCTTCAAGAGGACAAGGGAGAAGCGTATTTGTAGTGGAGGCTCCAACCCTAGGGCGCCCTAGGTAGCTGCCGCACGCATCATTGGTTCTTTTTTCTTTATGCTCTTGCGCCCTAGAGTGTAATGATGGTTGCTTCATCCATCCATCTTAATGCGGGAAATGTGGGGCTTTGTGATTTGACCCCTCATAGCTCATTTACTACTACCGCGGCGCTGCGACCGGGATGCCTCCAAGTCCAACCGCTGCTCCGAACTGTAATTTCGTGCATCGCATGTGGAATAAGACAGTGGATGACCCACATGTCGGTGAAAGGGGTCATGTATGTGTGTCGCCATTTTGTCTGCGGACTGACCCTGCTTAGTAGCTACGCCAACGCGACAGGAGCAGCCTACCACTTGGTTTTGCTCCTTGGTGAATCCTGACTATATTGATCTAAAAAGATAGTATCCAGATTAGTATAAATGAGATGATTTTACCGAGCGGTGGGCGGGGGAGCATGTCCTGTCATGCGTTTCCACATGTCATGATGTACCAAGCCGATGCACGTCCCTCTTGAGGCAGAACAATGGTAGAAGAAATACGTGGTTTTCTTGAAGGAGATAATGGAGAAGCGGATTCACCGAAGTGTGAAATAATGGTTGCTTCATCTGTCTACGGGAAAGGTGCAGATTTGTGATTTGACGTCTCATTCCTCATTACTACTACTGCAGCGCTACGACCGGGGTGCGTTCCCCTATTGTTCTGCATCGTTATTTGGTGCATGACACGTGGACCCGGTTGCTATATGTCCCACATGTCGGCGAGAGGAAGTATGCGAGCATCCCCACTCTTAGTACGACGGAGGAGTACAAGACACGACTTGGTTTTGCTGCCTCGCGCGATCCATCGAAACAAACCCCAACTAAAAAAGGCGAGGGCAGGTCTTTTCCCGTGCGGTAGGCCAGGGAGTTTGGCATAGTCTGTTCGACAAATAGAGGGAGAGAAATATGTGATGAAATGCTTGAATGTGTACTGGGCCCTTTCTTTCTTTGTTTGTTTCTTCAAGTGGTCCCTTTCAGATCACTACGACTACTAGCACACATGGTGTTGATTACTGGTTTATTGGTCCCTTTGTAATTTGTGTTAAAGTTTGACAAAATGTTTAATTGACAAAATGTTAGTGCATGTCAACATAAATCATATCATTGGATTCGTATTTGAACATAGTTTTCAATGATATAATTTTTTATGACATGCATTAATGTTTTGTTAGTTAAATATATGGTCAAAATTGGCACAAAATATGATGTTGAATGATAAATCAGAACGGAGGTACCCCACACAGTTGGTCCGGCACACTATAGTAGTACCCTCTTTTTTTCTGCTCGGATTGCCGAACGAGCACCAAGAAAAAAGTGCATGCATTGGCCTAGACACATGCAACCATCAACATGAGTGATCAATTGCTATTCACACGACCTTGTTTTTTCTTGCTGCATGGGGAAGAACAAGGCAGGAAGGGAAACAAGCAAATAATTAAGGTTGAGCGACTTGGTTTTGGGAAAATATGATTTTATGGAGTATGTACCAACTATGGAGGTAGTATTAGTACTTAACAACATAGCCTAGGGTAGCTTGCTGTAGCACAGACTCCAAGGAAATTGGTGTTAGATGAGACTTGTACTACTCTACACTATACTACTACTACCCTGTACAACTCCTACTACTCTACACTACTACTATGAGGCCATCCAAACATGTCTGGGCAGAAGACCACGGACACAGATGTTTCTTTCATATTTAAATTTGTTTTCACACAACAAAATATCCCTGAAAACAATACATGGCAAAATTTCATGGTGAATGAGCGATTTGAATGTGCTGGGAGGGGTGGAGCTCGAAGGGGCTGTTTGGATCTTGCCCGGGGTAGCCAAAATATTGGCGACCCTTTTTTCCACCCATGCCTTTGCCGCCGATGAACAAGGTAGAGCTCGGGTGCTCCTCCTCCAGCACGCACGATGGAGACGAGCTCGCACAAGCTGGTTTTTATTTGTCCCACCTCGCTGCCCGAGCCGGCTGCAGACCGTTCGGTGACCCTCAAATTACACCATCCAACCATATCCGCACACATTATGTCAACAACTCAACCAGACGAGATTCATGCAAACACGGTGATATTTCATATAAACAATGATGGAAATCATATAAAATACCTGATTTTCATATAAACATGAAGGATTTCATTACATTTAAATCAATTAAGAGGTGCTACTCCTGAACAACACAAGTATAATAATATCTAGTCTAAATGACCGCCCTCGGATCCCATTGTCTTCCTCATGTTCGACAGGACGATCGCCGGACTGTCTGGAGCCCCGAAGGTATAAGCTTCAACGGAAAGGATGGCTCGCTTTCCCATAGCTCAACTGAGTGTAATCCTTGGCTGATGTCTAAGATGGAGTCAAAAGGGACTTCTCCGCCTCCATGGAGCCCATGCGGGGTCGGTGAAGGTCCTCGCAACAGAAGGACCCGGCAAGACACCTGATTTGTACTTCGGCGTAGTGATGCGGAGCAACCTATGGTCATCCCCATGGACCTACCATTGTCTCACCAAGTGCCAAAAGGACCGATGACACGAGCACGAGCTAGACCTCTCGAGACTGAGGTGACATCCCTCCTTAGTGATATTCCGTATGACCCACTCGAGACATGGCAACTACCTAAGTCCGGAATGTTATGCATGATTAGGTAGCAAGAAGGCCCCCTCGAAGATGCACGTGAAGACGGACGAGCCCCCAAGTTCATGGATGAAGCAACCCGACAAAAGGGACCGACAACATCTCCTAGGACCTGGACATCCAGCCATGACTCTAGACATCCGGCCCCTGGAGGTGGCACCAGCCGCCGCCCAGCCATCATGCTACAGGGCCGGGACATCTGGCCCGACTCCAGCCCGGACATCCGGCCCCAGCCCGGAAATCCGACGCCCTTCACAGAACCTCACCGAAGCCTGCCCTGCCAGCCCGGACATCCGCCCCCTGATACGTCTCCAACATATCTATAATTTTTGACTGTTGCATGCTATTATATTATCAATCTTGGATGTTTTAAAATTATTTTATAGTCACTTTATATCATTTTTTGGTACTAACCTATTAACATAGTGCCAAGTGCCAGTTGTTGTTTTTTGCATGTTTTTTTACATCGCAGGTAATCAATATCAAACAGAGTCCAAATGCAGCGAAATTTTTGTGGATTGTTTTTGGACCAGAAGACAACCAATGGGCCGAAGAAGCGCCCTGGTGGGTTGTGCCCACCTCGGGTGCCCCCCCCCGGACTGCCGCTTTACTCTATAAATACCCTAATATTGCAGAAACCCTAGCAGAGTCGACGAAAATCAATTCCAGCCGCCGCAGAGTCCAGAACCACCAGATCCAATCTAGACACCATCACGGAGGGGTTCACCACTTCCATTGGTGCCTCTTCGGTGATGCTTGAGTAATTCTTTGTAGACCTTCGGGTCCATAGTTAGTAGCTAGATGGCTTCCTCTCTCTCGTTCGATTCTCAATACAATGGTCTCTTGGAGATCCATATGATGTAACTCTTTTGCGATGTGTTTGTTGGGATCCGATTAACTTTGAGTTTATGATCAGATCTATCTCTTTTTATCCATGACAGTTATTTGAGTTTATTTTATCTCCTATATGCATGATTGCTTATATAGCCTCGTATTTCTTCTCTGATATTTGGGTTTTGTTTGGCTAACTTGATCTATTTATCTTGCAATGGGAAGAGGTGGTTTGTAGTGGGTTCAATCTTATGGTGCTTGATCCCAGTGACAGAACGGGAACCGACACGTATGTATCGTTGCTACTAAGGATAAAATGATGGGGTCTATTTCTACATAAATATATCTTCTCTACATCATGTCATTGTTCTTATTGCATTACTCTGTTTCTCCATGAACTTAATACACTAGATGCATGTTGTATAGCGGTCGATGTGTGGAGTAATAGTAGTAGAAGCAGGCAGGCGTCGACTACTAATCTTGGACGTGATGCCTATATAATGATCATTGCCTGGATATCATCATGATTATTTGAAGTTCTATCAATTGCCCAACAGTAATTCGTTTACCCACCATTTACTATTTTTCTCGAGAGAAGCCACTAGTGAAACCTATGGCCCCCGGGTCTCTTTCTCATATTATTTGCCTTTGCAATCTATTTTATTTGCCTTCTATTTTTAGATCTATTAAACCCAAAAACCCAAAAAATACCTTTTTGCAATTTATTCTTATTTATTTTATTTGTCATTCGATCTATCAATCTACTACAATTTATTCACTTCCGTTTCCCATTTTTGGGTGACGTTACCCGAAAGGGATTGACAACCCCTTTAATACGTCGGTTGCGAGTATTTGTTATTTGTGTGCAGGTGTCGTTTACGTGTTGTTGCTTGGTTCGCCTACTGGTTCGATAACCTTGGTTTCATCAGTGAGGGAAATACCTACCATCACTATGCTGCATCATCCCTTCCTCTGTCTGTGGGGGTAGGAATAGGGTAGTCTCTCCTTCTTCGTAAGTAGCCGAACTCGGATCTTCGCAACTATCAAAACTCGAACTCAATAAAGCTTCTGAAAGTGGTTCCGTGTTAAGCGACTCACTCTCGTTGAAGGAGTATCGCCCGATGTAGATAACAGCGTTGAAGTGGAACTAGCTTCCTTGCTTGCGGAGCGGCATATCGGAAAAAGAAGGATTGACTTTCTATACGGTCCCGTCCCCTCTTACCCCTAACTAACAATTATGCTGCTCTCGCCTTTTTGTAATCTTATCTTTCAAAATTGGGGAAATACCGACGTAGCTTCAAGCCGCGTTAAAAGGAATTTTGGCACCGTTTTCGGGGATGATCTTCATCACATACCATGTTCCTAATCACAAATCTCATCTCCTCTCAACTTACATTATTTGCATTTGCCTCTCGTTTTCCTCTCCCCAACTTCACAAAAAATTGCCGTTTTATGCCCCCTCTTTTTCATTCGCCGTTTTCTTGTCGGATCTGTTTTTTGAGTGCAATCTTATTGCGTAGTCATCATGGCTCAAGAGAACACCAAGTTGTGTGATTTCTCAAATACCAACAACAATGATTTTATTGGAACTCCACTTGCTCCTCCCGCCACTAGTGCGGAATCTTGTGATATTAATACTGCTTTGCTGAATCTCATTATGAAAGATCAATTTTCTGTTACTCCTAATGAGGATGCCGCATCCCATATTAATATCTTTGTGGAATTATGCGATATGCAAAATAAAAAAGATGTGGACAATGATATTGTGAAGATGAAATTATTTCCGTTTTCTTTGCGTGATTCTGCGAAAATTTGGTTCTCTTCCTTGCCTCGCAATAGTATCGGTTCTTGGAATAAGTGCAAACATGATTTTATCACTAAATATTTTCCGCCCGCAAAAATTATTTCTCTTAGAACCCCGATCATGAATTTCAAGCAACTTGAACATGAGCATGTTGCACAATCTTGGGAAAGGATGAAAATGATGCTAAAGAATTGCCCAACTCATGGGTTAAATCTTTGGATGATCATACAAAAGTTTTATGCGGGATTGAATTTTGTTTATCGTAATCTTTTAGAATCTTCCGTGGGTGGTACTTTTATGGAAATTACTTTGGGTGAAGCCACCAAATTGCTTGATAATATTATGGCAAATTATCCACAATGACATACCGAAAGAGCTCCTACTAGTAAAAAAGTTAATTCAGTTGAAGAAATTTCTTCTTTGAGTGAAAAAGTTGATGCTCTTATGAAATTGGTTGCTACTAAAAGTGCTCCTATTGATTTCAATGATATGCCTTTGTCTACTTTGATTGAGAAAAATAGTGATGCCGTAGATGTGAATTTTATCTCGTGAAACAATTTCAATAACAATGCTTAGAGAGGTAATTTTAATCCTAAGCCTTTTCCTAGTAATTCCTCCAATAATTATGGTAATTCCTATGGAAATCCTTCTTATAATAATAATAGGAACACCTATGATCTTGAGAATAATATTAAAGAATTTATCAACATGCAAAAAAATTCGACACTACTATAGAAGAAAAGTTGGATAAGTGTCGGTGTACTAGAGTAGGGGTACCCTAGTATCCCGAACTTGTGCACGGGCAGTCGCAGCATCCCGCGGCAAGGCTTGCCGGGTGACTGCCAAGGTCCTCCGTGGTTCCTTTGGAGCCATTCAAGGACAAAGTATCCAAGCCAAGGAGACAAGACCCCGGCAAGAGGAGCTTGCCGGGAAGGCCAACCAAGGCATCTCAAGGAACTTGCCGCAACGCGCCACGCGTCCCGGCAAGGCCCGGTGAGCGACAAGCTCCCGGAAGCGACAAGACAATGACCGCGGCAAGGCGCTTGCCGCGGCAAGCCACCACTCTGTGCCCGCGCTCTAGCACATCCACCAATGTGTCGCTCTGGGACCCTTCCAGGCATACGTGGCGGGAGGCTGTGCAGCCAGCGGTGCGTGGTGGCAAGCGGCGCTGACAAGATTGCCATCGTGGCGAGCGGTGGCGTCCCTGACGGTCCCTTTTGCACTATTTAGGCGACGCAGACGAGCATTTAATGCCCTGGTCCCCTGCCGTCAGGGTTAGGTATGATACACTATAGCAGGTAGCTGTACCAACCGCAACACCTTTCCATTTTTACCCTTGTCTACGTTGCCACCTGTCGGTGACCCCTTGAGCATATAAAAGGAGGCCCATGCGCAACATAGGGGGGAAAAGAGAACACTCAGGCTCGGTCTCGTTAGCTGCTGGGGTGTACTGTAGCACTCCGCGCTCCCGAGCAAGAACTCAATACAAACCACAAAGCAGGAGTAGGGTTTTACGCATCTGTGCGGCCCGAACCTGGGTAAACCGCTCGTGTGCTTCGCCTCGATCCGCTCTTCGTGCGACCCTCGCCCCCGCCGAACCGAAAGGGACTCGGTCCGCCGGTCCCATAGGTGCTCGTGGATTAATCCCCCGACATCTTTGGCGCGCCAGGTAGGGGTGTCGAGGTTGTGTGAACCAGATCCGGTGTTCACATGAGCTAGATCTTCATCCTCTTCAACATGCCGCCGAAGAAGAAGGCTTCGGAGGCGGCTGCTCCGTCCGCGCCGAACCCACCACCGCCGGAGCAAAGGGCTGATGGGGCAGACGCCGGCGGAAGAACGGGCGTCGACGAGGGAGCTCACGGTGCTGCCAGGTCCAAGGACAAGGCTGCGCCGCCCATCGGCGGCGTAGCCGGCTCCCACAACGACCGGGCGCACTCCAAGACCTCGGCGTCCGTACATGCACCGCGCCCATCTCAGGAGGCGCGGGACCGACAGCGTCATGGTACTCACGGTACCATGCGTTTGCTGGACCAAGATCGAGCTGGTGGATCTCGGAGTGCTCAAGACCAGCATGCACGCCAACATGCTAGCACGAGCGAGGCACGGTCGCCTGGACAGGATACTGCTCCTTCTAACATAGTTAGAAGTCCGAGCATATCCCGCTCCTCGCACCATTCGCCACCGCCACCCGCCACTACAGCAGAAGCTTTGGCGCGAGCTCAACTGCTCCTGGACTACCCTCCAACGGCAGACAAGATCGACGACTGGAGGGCCACCATTCAGAGTCTCATCGGCTTCGCCAACGGCGACACTCAACGGCAGCCGAGCACGTCGCAGCCGCGGCAAGTCAGCCAGGCACGAGCCGGTGGCGATAAGACCGGTGGGGGTGCAACCACTGTACACTATCCGCCCCGAAGGCCAAGATCGCCGACTCGCCGGATCCACCTCGACAGCGACTCCACCGCGTCATCAGATCCATGAGCTCGTCACGATCAGCGCCAAGTTCTTCATGAACGACAGCAAGAAGACGCTCGTACTCGCATCGAGCGCCGAAGAGAAGCGCGACGTCAATCGGACCAGCGCGCTGGGCCCTCTGTCGACATGCATGCGCCAGGGGAACCAGGCGACTTGCCGTACGCGGTAGGTTGCCCTGCGTTTACTCATGAGCTGCGGCAAGTCCAGTGGCCCAGCACGAAGAATTTCAAGCCAGACGTACCACAGAAGTACGACGGCAAGTCGCATCCGTCGGAGTTCCTCAACATCTACACCATCGCAGTGCAGGCTGCTGGGGGGCGGGACGACAAGATCCTTGCCAACTACTTCCCGCTGGTGCTCAAGCCCAACGTCAGGTCCTGGCTCATCCACTTGCCGGACAACTCGATATCCTCCTGGGCAGACCTATGCCATCAGTTTTTCGGTGCCTTTACAGGCGGCCACAAACCTCATGGCCAAGAGAGTGACCTTCATCTGCTCGCCCAGAAGGAAGGAGAGCCCCTGCGCAAGTACATTCAGAGATTCAGCCGTGTACATGATAGAGGCTAAGGTGTCCCGATGTTTCGCTGAGATGGTGGCTATCGTTTACTGTGGGAGTCGACCTTGACGATCCGACTACGAACGTGCGAGACGTCGTGCCTTAGCAATCGCTAAACCAACTTCCGAGGGTTATTGACCACGCCGGAGCACGATCAACCTGACCACGAGGGTCTGTTTCCTGCGAGCAAACAAAGAACAAGCAAGAAACTGAGATTGCAATCTGGATATTGCGAATATAAGATGAAAGCTTTATTGATCAAGGTGGGGTTCTATGACGTCTTGGTCTGGTCGTTGGACACAAACGAAGTACGCGAAGTTGCAGCTATGGAGAACTTTTAATCTAAACAAAACCCAAAGTCTAAACGACGCCCTAAGGGCTGTATATATGGAGGAAAGGGGGGGAATTTCGTGGCCCTTGAGGGTGGGGTCCGAAACCAACCCTAATCTTGTTTCCCCACACATACGGACTCTAAAAATAGCCTATACTTAAGTATTTCGAAATTACATGGGCCTGGCCCATTAATAAGGTGACGCAGCACCTAGAATAGCTTATGGACGAATATTATGAAGTGGCATCTTGTATATTTCGTCCAAGGCTTCATGCACTCCTTATGGCGGCTTCAAAGTCCTGAAATCATCACTTGTAACTCCGTTCTTGATCCCCTTGCGCATGCCATCAACTCCATGCGTGTTCTTGCTCCAATGTTCATCCTTCTCCAAGCTAGGCCCTTCATTTGTAAGAAAAACAAATGTATCCAATTTAGGCAGCATCATAATCTCATGAACATTAGAATCATTACGAAGAAACGAAAGTACCTGGTAATTTAATTGGCGTGCGCGAGCTCTAGTAATTGGTCCAGTATATGTAACAGTAGGGGCTGTGGGTGTAACAATGGTATTGATGTCCTCATCATCCTCCCCTTCTTGAAATGAAGTCGTCCTCGACGGAAGCGCATCTTCCTCACCCAAATAAGGCTTCAAATCTGCAATGTTAAAAGTGGGACTAACCCCAAAATCTACAGGTAGCTCAAGTTTATATGCATGATCATTTATTTTCTCTAACACCTTAAAAGGACCATCAGCACGTGGCAAATGTAACCAAACAAGATCTCCAGGCGCAAACACAACATGTTTTCTACCCTTATCTCCAGCAAGTTTATATTTAGCATTCATACGCTCAATGTTTTCCTTAGTTAACTCATGCATTTTTAAAATCAATTTAGAACGTTCTTTAGCATCAAAATTAACCTTCTCTGAAGATGGAAGAGGCAACAAATCAATAGGTGTATGAGGTAGGAAACCATACACAATTTCAAAAGGGCACATCTTAGTAGTAGAATGCAATGAACGATTATAAGCAAATTCAATATGAGGCAAGCATTCTTCCCACATTTTCTTGTTATTCTTCAAAACAGCCCTAAGCATAGTAGACAATGTTCTATTGACTACTTCAGTTTGTCCATCAGTTTGGGGGTGACAAGTAGTACTAAAAAGCAGCTTAGTCCCCAACTTAGCCCATAAACATCTCCAAAAGTGGCTAAGAAATTTAGTATCACGATCTGAAACAATAGTATTTGGCACACCATGTAAGCGAATAATTTCACGAAAGAACAAATCAGCAACATTAACAGCATCATCGCTTTTATGACATGGTATAAAGTGTGCCATTTTCGAGAACCTATCCACGACAACAAATATGCTATCCCTCCCCTTCTTTGTTCGAGGTAAACCTAAAACAAAGTCCATAGATATATCCTCCCAAGGAACACTAGGTACAGGCAAAGGCATATATAAACCATGAGGATTGAGTCATGACTTAGCTTTTTGACATGTAGTGCAGCGAGCAACAAAACGCTCAACATCCCGTCTCATCTTTGGCCAAAAGAAATGTGTAGCAAGTATATCCTCCGTCTTCTTGACGCCAAAGTGTCCCATTAATCCTCCTCCATGCGCCTCCTGCAACAACAAAAGACGAACGGAGCTAGCTGGAATGCATAGCTTGTTAGCACGAAACACAAATCCATCGTTAAGAACGAACTTGTTCCAAGTTCTCCCTTCCTTACAATTCTGCAATACATCTTTAAATTCAGCATCATGAACATATTGATCTTTGATGGTCTCCAAACCAAATATTTTAAAGTCAAGTTGTGAAAGCATAGTATAACGATGAGACAAGGCATCAGCAATAACATTTTCTTTACCCTTCTTGTGTTTAATGACATAAGGGAAAGTCTCAATGAATTCAACCCATTTAGCATGTCTACGATTCAGTTTTGCTTGACTTTTAATGTGTTTCAAAGATTCATGATCAGAATGTATAACAAATTCCTTGGGCCATAAATAATGTTGCCATGTTTCTAAGGTCCGAACAAGAGCATATAATTCTTTATCATAAGTAGAATAGTTCAGACTAGGCCCACTCAATTTTTCAGAAAAGTATGCAACAGGTTTTCCATCTTGTAATAACACACCTCCTAATCCAATTCCACTAGCATCACATTCAAGCTCAAAAGTCTTATTGAAATTAGGAAGTTGGAGTAAAGGAGCATGTGTCAACTTATCTTTCAATACCGTGAAGGCTTCTTCCTGTGCGATACCCCAAACAAAAGGCACATCCTTCTTTGTAAGCTCGTTGAGAGGTGCAGCAATGGTGCTGAAATCTCTCACAAAACGCCTATAGAAACCAGCGAGGCCAAGGAAACTCCTCACTTGTGTGACCGTTTTGGGCTGCGGCCAACTCTCAATAGCTTCAATCTTGGCTTTATCAACTTCAATTCCCTGTGGAGTAACAACATAGCCAAGAAAAGATACTCGGTCGGTGCAAAAGGTGCACTTTCCAAGGTTTCCAAACAAACGCGCATCACGTAGAGCAATAAAAACAGCACGTAAATGTTCGAAATGTTCCTCCAAAGATTTGCTATAAATCAATATGTCATCAAAGTAAACTACCACAAATCGTCCAATGAAAGCACGTAAAACTTCGTTCATTAACCTCATGAAAGTACTAGGTGCATTAGTTAACCCAAAAGGCATGACTAACCACTCATATAATCCAAACTTAGTTTCAAATGCTGTTTTCCATTCATCTCCCAATTTCATACGAATTTGATGGTATCCACTACGCAAATCAACTTTGGAGAATATTGTAGAGCCACTCAATTCATCAAGCATATCATCTAGCCTAGGAATAGGATGACGATAACGAATAGTAATATTATTTATGCCTCTACAATCAACGCACATACGCGACGTACCATCCTTTTCCGGCACTAAAATGATAGGAACAGCACAAGGACTAAGGGATTCGCGTATATAACCTTTGTCGAGCAGTTCTTGTACTTGACGCATAATCTCCTTCGTCTCCTCTGGATTGGTACGGTATGGTGCACGGTTGGGTAGCGAAGCACCGGGAATTAAGTCAATTTGATGCTCAATCCCTCGAATAGGTGGTAATCCCGGTGGCACGTCTTGTGGAAAGACGTCAGTGAACTCCTGCAAAATGTTAGTGACAGCAGGGGGCAAAGAGGAAGGCACGTCCTCGAATGAAAATAATGCCTCTTTGCACACAAAAGCATAGCAAACAGATTTGTTGAAATCTAGCTCATCAATATCAGATTTGGTGGCAAGTAAACATGCACTTTTCAATTTAATTTCAGAAACAACAGTAGATGGTTTATTATTAGGCTTCATTTGGTGCTCAAATTCTTTTGCCACAATCTGATTTTCACTCTTATTTGTCTCCTGTTTTGCCTTATTAGCTCTATTAATATCATCTTTCAAAATGGAATCAGGAGTCATAGGAAGCAAAGTAATATTTTTATCATTATGAACAAGAGTATACTGATTGTTTCTACACGTGTACAGAATTTTTATCAAATTGCCATGGTCTACCAAGTAATAAGGAAGATGCTTGCATAGGTACCACATCACAATCAACATAATCAGCATATGTAGAGATACTAAAATGCACACGAACAGTACGTGTTACCTTAACCTTGCCGCTGTTGTTGAACCATTGGATGTAGTAAGGATGTGGATGTGGTCTTGTGGTGAGAGATAGCTTCTCCACCATCTCCATGCTAGCCAAGTTATTGCAGCTCCCTCCATCTATGATCACGCGAACAGAATGTTCCTTCACAACTCCCATTGTATGGAACAAATTATGCCTCTGATTTTGCTCAGCTTGTGTAACCTGCACACTCAAAACACGTTGAGCAACTAAACATTCATACCTGTCAGCATCTTCAGGAGCCATGTATTGCGTCTCATGATCAGAATCGTCTCCACCGTGTTCGTCACGTGTAATATGAGCCAAAGTCTCCTCATCATAGTCACTAGCGGACTCATACCCACCATCCTCAGTAACAATCATCACACGCTTAGATGGGCATTCTCTCGCATAATGACCTCCACCCTTGCAATGTCGACAAATAATATCATGTGTTTGCCCTGTTGATGCCATGGATGAAGAAGAGCTCTTTGCAGGCCCAGAAGGTGTGCTCTTCGCAGATAGTGGTGATTGTGCTTGCTTTATTGTATCACGGTTGGAGGTGGCAGCCGACGGAGGTGCCGGTGTAGCAGAACGTGTGGAAGTAGATGATGCACGTGGTGTCCATGATGAAGGTCGACCTGCAGAAAAGTTAGTCCGCGCCAATGCCTGTCGATCCTGCACTTCACATTCAGCTTTACAAGCAAGATGGAATAAACGAGTGATATTAGTATACTCCTTATACTCTAGAATCGTCTGAATCTCTCTATTTAATCCACCCATAAAACGTGCAAGCATAGCTTCATTCTCCTCAACAATACCACATCTAATCATGCCAGTTTGTAATCCCTGATAATATTCTTCTACAGAATTTTTTCCCTGTCTTAGGCGCTGCAATTTTTGAAGTAATTCATGTTGATAATATGGTGGAACCCAACAAGTACGCATAGCAGTTTTCAAAGCAGCCCAAGTAGCCGGAATAGGATATAATCTACAATGCTCAGACCACCAAACACATGCAAAACTAGTGAATGCACAAACAGCAGCAGGAACACGTCTCTCCTCGGGATATTGTAAACATGTAAATCGTTGTTCAGTTTCTAACTCCCAAGTAAGATATATATCAGGAACATATCTACCCTCAAATGGTGGAATATTCAATTTTAGTTTAGGGAGATGGTCATGATCTCGTACCTGACGGTGAGCCCTACCATTGCCATTATTTGCATGTGGACGACTTGGTGGTTGCTGTGCTGGTGGTGGCACGTAGTTCTGATTTTGATCAACCTCATCCTCATAATCTCCCACATAATCATCCTCCTCCACATCAGCAGTAGGAGCCACAGAAGTATCAACAGCAGCACCAGCAGTTTGGCCCGACTGAAGAGGGACACAGCTCGCTCAGCGGAGGGCTGTTTCCCGACGTGGAGGTAGTCGGTGTTGTTGCTGTTGTTGCAGAGGTGCGGCAGGAGCAGCCGGTGGTGGTGGTGGAAAACGCGAAAGCAATTCAGCAAACTTGTTATCGAGCTTTGTTTCAAATGTCTTCTCCATGCCATCTATCTTCTCCATGGCCTCTTCAAATCTGTTTATCACATCTTGCACCTGTACACTCATCATTTGCTGAAACGTATCATGAAGCTCCTTGTTCATCAAGTTCTCCCAGTCAGTCTCGTCGGATTGTGATCCTGGCATGGTTAGCAGCAATAGAAACACACAAGAATATGATCCTATAGACTACTAACAAGTGGTGGTGGTGGCGGGTGTCACAAATCCGTCAAGCAAATCTCAAATTCTTACCAGTTCTTACCCAGCAGCAGGCGCTGATCGGCAACCGTTGTAGTCAAAACTCTCAAAAGCTTGGATAGAGCGATTGCCAGGGAGAGTCAAACGCACGACGTAGATGTATGTGGAGCTGGGAAGGCTTATAGTATGGTAGCAAAAAGGGTCAGCAATAATCAATTCAGAGATGCAAAGTTGAATAAACGCTCAACGACGGTACTGTGCTGGTCCTAGGCTAGACCGTGCTAGAGACGCGAGCCTAGAACACTAACAAAATCACGGCGCTGCACGTAAATAAGGGAAAAGCACACTTTGGAACTCTCTTTTTTCGCTTGTTTTTTTTTGCGCTCCTTTTTTTTGCGCTCCTCTTTTTTTTGCGAAAAATCACTATAATGGCGAGTGTCTCAAAACTCTTCCCTCGTCAAACTGATAGGATGGGCACGGAATTTTTTTTTCACTTTTTTTTCGGAAATCAGGGCAGCGACGACGAAAAAGTACGACAAAAAATCACTATGATGGCACGTGGCTCAAAATACTCAGAAAAGCCTAAAAATAGGATAGGGAAAAAAATTTGCCCATGAAAATTTTGGCCTAAAAACTGCCCGGGGGTCTCCAGACTCGTTTTTTTTCGAGACCTACACAGGCAAGGAAACACGAATCGGAATTTAGATTGATCTCAAGAACAAACCTAATATGAGAAAAACTCGGATTGGTGGTGGATATATGGTGGCAGCGGTGGTGGTATATGGTAGCGGTGGTGGTATATGGATACAGATGGGTGGTGGTATATGGATACGGATTGGTGGTGGTATATGGATATGGATTCAGAGCGGTGGCGGAGAAGCAAAAGTGGTAGATGGGCGATGATGATGGTGCGGCGGCGGCGTGACAACTTATGACCAAAACTCGAAACTCTAAAAGACTAGACTCTAAGACCAGCAACTTGACACGACGATGCAACCGCAAATTCAACAAAGCAAAAACCCTAAAAATATTATGCAAAGGCTCAGATTGGTTCGGATATGATGAACTAACCCTAATTTTTTTTGTGGATTTTTCATGGACTGTAGGTATGAAGAACAGACTCGATCTAATCTACGAAAAACTGTAAAATCTCACCGAGCAACCTGGAAATCTGATACGACTTGATAGAGGCTAAGGTGTCCCGATGTTTCGATGAGATGGTGGCTATCGTTTACTGTGGGAGTCGACCTTGACGATCCGACTACGAACGTGCGAGACGTCGCGCCTTAGCAATCGCTAAACCAACTTCCGAGGGTTATTGACCACGCCGGAGCACGATCAACCTGACCACGAGGGTCTGTTTCCTGCGAGCAAACGAAGAACAAGCAAGAAACTGAGATTGCAATCTGGATATTGCAAATATAAGATGAAAGCTTTATTGATCAAGGTGGGGTTCTGTGACGTCTTGGTCTGGTCGTTGGACACAAATGAAGTACGCGAAGTTGCAGCTATGGCGAACTTTTAATCTAAACAAAACCCAAAGTCTAAACGACGCCCTAAGGGCTGTATATATGGAGGAAAAGGGGGGAATTCCGTGGCCCTTGAGGGTGGGGTCCGAAACCAACCCTAACTCTTGTTTCCCCACACATACGGACTCTAAAAATAGCCTATACTTAAGTATTTCGAAATTACATGGGCCTGGCCCATTAATAAGGTGACGCAGCACCTAGAATAGCCTATGGACGAATATTATGAAGTGGCATCTTGTATATTTCGTCCAAGGCTTCATGCACTCCTTATGGCGGCTTCAAAGTCCTGAAATCATCACTTGTAACTCCGTTCTTGATCCCTTGCGCAATGCCATCAACTCCATGCGTGTTCTTGCTCCAATGTTCATCCTTCTCCAAGCTAGGCCCTTCATTTGTAAGCAAAACAAATGTATCCAATTTAGGCAGCATCATAATCTCATGAACATTAGAATCATTACCAAGAAACGAAAGTACCTGGTAATTTAATTGGCGTGCGCGAGCTCTAGTAATTGGTCCAGTATATGTAACAGTAGGGGCTGTGGGTGTAACAATGGTATTGATGTCCTCATCAGTACAGCACAACATCCCAGATGTCCACCCTGCCGCGGTCATCAGCTCGTTCCATCAGAACGTGCGTAACCGCTGGATGCGGGAGGAGATGGCGATGTGCAAGATCAGAGACGTCAGTGAGCTGTATGCCCTGGCCGACAAGTGTGCACGTGCTGAGGAAGGGAGGAAACTCCCCGAAGAGAATACAGGAGCAGGAGGATCTGACAGCGAGGATGCTGCCCCAGCAAAGAAAAACCGGCGGTGGAACAACAGGAAGAAGAAAGGCAAAGATGTGCTAGTCATTGAGCAGTCCGGCAACGAAGGTGGCGCCAAGAAAGCCAAAGCTGGTAGCTCCGGCAAGGAGATTGCCGCATGCACCAACTGCCAGACTGTGGCGGTCGCCGACAAGCAGGACAGCACCGACAAGCAGTACTGCAAGATCCACCGCACCAAGGGCCATGACCTCCAGAGCTGCAAGAAGGTCGAGCAGCTTGTCCAGCAGCAAAAGGCTGAATACGAGCAACGCAACAAGGAGAGGGCCCAAGGAGGCGCTAGAGAATCCGGCAAGAAGCGCGCCGGCCGGGGAGGACGCCGCGGCAAGGCCAAGCAGCGGCAAGGAGACAGACCTCCCCGCGGCCGCGACAAGGAAGAAGATGACGACGACGACGAAGACATGGATGGTGTCGAGACTAGTGAGCGGGAGTTCCAGAAAGCCACAGAGGTCTTGTGCGTTGACGGTGGTGCTTCTCTGCATACTTCGCACCGCCAACTCAAGCAGTGGGTGCGGGAAGTCAATGCGGCGGAACCACCTGTCGAGTCACGCAAGCTTCTGAAATGGTCCAGCACGCCTATCATCTTTGATATTGAGGACCACACTGATCGCACAACTACGGTCAGGTGCTTGCCGATGTTGGTTTCACCAACTATCCGCAACCTCAAGGTCACTAAGATGCTAGTTGAAGGCGGGGCCGGCTTGAACCTGATCTCCTCCGCTGTACTCCAGAAACTCCAGATCCCTGACAGCGAGCTTGAAGAGACCGGCACATTCCAAGGAATCAACCCGGGAAGGAGCAAGCCGAAGGGGAAGGTCACGTTGCCAGTAACATTTGGCAATGAGGTGAACTTCAGGACTGAGAGGGTCACTTTTGACATTGCCGATTTTCCATTGCCTTACAATGGGATACTCGGCCGTCCAGCACTCGCCAAGTTCATGGCAGCCTCTCACTACGCATACAACATGCTGAAGATGCCAGGCCCGATAAGCATCATATCTGTCCCTGGCGACAAGAAGGATGCTCTTATCTGCGCCGACAAGATCTACCGGGAAGCGGCAGCCGCAACAGATCGCAAGTCACCTGCCGTTGAAGCTCCCGGGGGGAAGAAGAAGACCAAGTCCGGCAAGAGTTCTGATGCCCACTCCGGCAAGCGCACCTCTTCGGAGTGCTGCGCTGCCGTCGAGGATGCACCATCGAGCTCCACCGGCAAGTGTAAGAAGACAATGGAAGCTCCGCCAGAGACCAAGAAGGTGTCCGCCAAGGAGGACGACACTGGTGGTACCTTCACCATCAGTGCCACTCTTGACCCTAAATAGGAAAGCGCGCTCATTGCTTTCCTGCGGGAAAACGTCGACGTGTTTGCGTGGCAACCGTCTGACATCCCCGGTGTACCCAAGAAAGTAATTGAGCACCATCTTGCCGTTTGTCCTCATGCGTGGCCTGTCAAGCAGAAGGTCAGGAAGCAAGCAGTGGAGCGCCTAGAATTCATCGCAGAAGAGATCAAGAAGTTGGAAGCAGCAGGCCTTGTCAGAGGAGTGCTCCATCCTACGTGGTTGGCCAATCCTGTAGTCGTGCGCAAGGCGAACGGGAAATGGAGACTTTGTATCGACTTTACCGATGTTAACAAAGCTTGTCCCAAAGACCCATTTCCTTTGCCGCGCATTGACCAGATTGTTGACTCCACGGCCGGATGTGACTTGCTTTCATTTCTTGACGCATACTCAGGATACCATCAGATCTTCATGGCAGAAGAGGATGAGGAGAAGATCGCATTCATCACTCCATGTGGCACGTACTGTTTCATACGGATGCCTTTCGGTTTAAAAAATGCTGGTTCAACATTTGCAAGGGTAGTCCATGTCGCTCTTGAGCCACAAATACACAGAAATGTGGAAGCCTACATGGATGACATAGTGGTCAAGAGCAAGGACAAGGCAACTCTGATTCAAGATTTAGACGAGACCTTTGCGAATCTGCGCAAGATCAGCCTCAAGCTCAACCCCGAGAAGTGTGTGTTTGGAGTCCCCTCCGGCAAGCTTCTCGGGTTCTTCGTGTCTCAGCGGGGAATCGAAGCCAATCCCGACAAGATCAAGGCCATTGAGCAGATTGAAGCACCAAAGCGCGTCAAGGATGTACAAAGACTTGCCGGTTGCGTGGCTGCTCTCAGCAGGTTTATCTCTAGGTCTGCTGAGCGCGCCCTGCCATTTTTGAAAATATTGAAAAAGGCAGGTCCAATGAAATGGACTCCGGAAGCTGAGGCTGCACTGCAAGACTTGAAGAAATACCTGTCCTCCACTCCAACACTTGTCGCACCTAAGCCAAAAGAGAAGTTGCTGCTGTATATAGGTGCTGCGTTAGTAGCAGAGAGGGAGGCAGATGACGAGCCAGCAACCACGGTAGGCGCATCTAGCGACAAGCAGGGGGCTTCCTCGACAAGCTCTGGTCCCGACAAGGATGGATCTCCGCAGACGCGCGAGGAGATACAGAAGAGAATGGTACAGCGCCCAGTTTACTTTGTCAGTTCCCTTCTGCAGGGGGCTAGGTCAAGGTACTCTGGCATGCAGAAATTGCTTTTCGGCCTTCTCATGGCCTCGAGAAAGCTGCGCCATTAATTCCAAGCACATGAGATCACAGTTGTCACTCGTTTTCCGCTGAAGAGGATACTACAGAATCCAGAAGCGACAGGCAGGATTGTTGAGTGGGCACTGGAACTGTCAAGCTTTGGCCTCAAGTTTGAGAGTACTTCAACTATCCAAAGCAGAGCATTGGTAGAATTCGTAGCAGAATGGATGCCAACACCAGATGAAGAAATTCCAGAAACGAGCATCCCCATCGAGGAAGCAAGCAAAGAGTGGCTGATGTACTTTGATGGTGCCTTTTCGCTGCAAGGCGCCGGCGCTGGCGTGCTGCTTGTCACACCCACCGGAGAGCACCTCAAGTACGTAGTCCAGATGCACTTTCCCAAGGAGCAAGCAACAAACAATACTGCAGAGTATGAAGGCTTGCTTGCCGGTCTCAGGATCGCGGCAGACCTTGGGATCAAGAAGCTCATTGTCAGGGGTGACTCGCAGCTTGTCGTCCGCCAAGTGAACAAAAGCTATCAGAGTCCGTTGATGGAAGCCTACGTCGACGAAGTGAGAAAGCTAGAAGAGCACTTTGACGGCCTACAGATGGAGCATGTTCCAAGAGCTTAGAACGCCATTGCCGATGGCCTATCAAAGTGCGCCGCACTTAAGTTACCTGTGGAACCAGGGATCTTTGTGCTCAAGCTGACTCAACCGTCTGTAACGCCATCAACTGGACAGAGCAAGAAGAGGAAGTTGATTTCTGGTGACTATTTTCCGGCAGAGCTTCCCGAAGCCGCCGCCAAGAAGGTCCCCAAGATCAACGCCAAGAGCGCTGAGGAGCAGTCTACTCCGGCAAGCCCTAGGGTTTGTTCCGTTGAAGCAGAAACTCCCAACAAGTTTTGCTCCGGCAAGCTTGCCGGGGAACGTCAAGCTCCGGCAGAGCCGCAAGTTCTCGCCATAGAAGCGGATGTTCCCGCAGCAGCAGATTTGCCTTTAGTCCTTGTTGTCGAGCCACAAGCTCCAGCATGGACACAGCAGATTGTCCGTTTCCTTCAGACAGGAGAACTTCCCGAAGAGCAAGAAGAAGCGGAAAGAGTAGCCCGGCAGTCAAGTATGTACCAGTTTGTCGACAACACACTGTACAGAAGAAGACTCAACGGTGTGAAATTGCAGTGTATTCACCGGGAAGACGGACAAAAGCTGTTGGCAGAGATACATGGAGGCATATGTGGTCACCACATTGGCGCAAGAGCACTTGCCGGCAAAGCATTCCGGCAAGGTTTCTTTTGGCCGACAGCCCTCCAGGATGCAACTGCACAAGTAACCAAGTGTGAAGCGTGCCAGTTCCATTCCAAGCAGATACACCAACCAGCTCAAGCTCTCCAGACGATCCCTTTATCCTGGCCATTTTCGGTCTGGGGGCTCGACATCCTCGGCCCCTTTCCCCGAGCAGTCGGGGGCTTTGAGTACTTGTACGTTGCAATCGACAAGTTCACAAAGTGGCCGGAAGTGGAAGCAGTGAGGAAGGTGACAGCACAGTCAGCAGTCAAGTTCTTCAGGTCGATTGTTTGCCGCTTCGGGATCCCTAACAGGATAATCACCGACAACGGTACGCAATTCACGAGCCGCACCTTCATGCAGTACGTCCAAGATCTTGGCGCCAAGGTCTGCTTCGCTTTTGTTTCTCACCCGAGAAGCAACGGTCAAGCGGAGAGGGCAAATGCTGAAGTGCTGCATGGGCTCAAGACCAGGACTTTCGACAGGCTGCACAAGTGCGGAAGAAACTGGATCGAGGAGCTGCCGGTGGTTCTTTGGTCGATCAGGACGACGCCAAATTGAGCCACTGGCCAGACACCTTTCGCTCTAGTCTATGGAGCAGAGGCAGTTCTCCCCACGGAACTCGTATACGGGTCACCTCGAGTGCTCGCTTATGATGAGCTTGAGCAAGAGCAGCTGCGACAAGATGATGCGCTACTCCTTGAGGAAGACCGTCTTCAGGCTGCTATACGAGCTGCTCGCTACCAGCAAGCTTTGCGCCGCTACCATAGCTGCAAAGTTAACGCCAGAAGTCTCGAGGAAGGCGACCTTGTTCTTCGGCGTGTTCAGTCCGCCAAGAATTCCAACAAGTTGACGCCGAAGTGGGAAGGCCCTTACCGGGTGAAACGAGTCACTAGGCCTGGCGCTGTCCGCCTTGAGACCGAAGATAGCATTCCGGTGAGCAATTCCTGGAACATTGAGCATCTTCGTAAGTTTTACCCATAAGGCGCGGTTGCCGGAACCTGTTCCGGCAACCACCTTTTGTACAAGTCTTGCCGCTGTTGCATGTAGTCCTTTGTACAAAGCCGGGCGCAGACCCCGTGCATAAGTAAAGCTCATATGCTCTGCACATCTTGTCAATTTCATGCTTTCTATTTTTTGCATATGTGATCTGACACTTTGTGCAGCACCTACTCCCCGGTAAGCAATAACGAGCCGTAAGGCTCCATATCTTTATTTTCTCCTCTTTCTTTTATCTCAAGGAAAGGAAGGTTCCCTCGCCCACAAGTTTGCCGGGGGGAAAGGAGAAGATAATGGTATGGACCAGGCGTCGTTCAAGAAAGTTTCGCCTTACCGGGAAGCAAACAACAGAAAAGCTAAGTTGCCAAAGTTTGAGCAATCAGATTTTTTAAATTTTAAGTTATCTCCCTTGAACGACCGCACTTTGTATGGAAAACCTATGCGCGGAGGAACCAACTCATGGCTAGTTGCGCCCTTACTTTGTTTCAAGTCCGCTCAACAACTTAAGTGAGCTGCGACTAGTTGCGACAAGGTTTCTTGTTGGTAGCGGCACCGCCAGCAGGCTGCTGACGTCCCGCACTCAGCGCTCGCGGCTAAGGTGCCTGCACCGGCAAGTTCCGTAAAAGCGTAGGGCAAAAACATACAAAGGGAGGAATCAAGTAAAGGGAATAACATTGCAATCATTACCCGGAATAGAGTTATATTACAAGGTAGCTTGTCGCGGCTCTAACAGATTGTTCTCATAACATGACCAATAGCGAGAAGAAAAGAAGAAAACGGGCGGCCTAGTCTATGCGATCGCCCTCAATCCTCTTGATCCCGCTCACCTTATCCACAATGGGTGCGACAAGGGTCTTGAGCGCCTCCAGATCAGCATCCGGCGGCAGGGTCTTGAGGACGTTGGTGAGGTTGAGGCCCGGGTTGCGGAAGGCCACCTTCACCAACACCTTTTGAAGAGCTCCCGCGCAGATCTTGCGCGACTCGTCGGCCAGCTGCTTTGGGATCTTCTCCCGGAGCCGCTGGAGGGCCGTTGCCACGCCTTTGAAGAACAAGGTGAGCTTGGCGCTGGGTTGGAGGTTCTCATCAGAGGGATACCCGAGATCCTCCACCCCCAGCTGCGCCAGCTCCCTGTCAATATCTGCGGCAGCATTCACGAGACCCTCCTTCAAGGCCACCTCCTGCTCCCTGGCACCGTCCAGCGTCTTGGTCAAAGTGGTCAGCTTCAACTCAAGATCTGCGTTGGAGTCCTTGGCGGCGCTAAGCTCTTTTCCCTTCTCGGCGAGACGAACCTGCAGCTCTGAGTTGCTGTGGGCGTCCTTCTCCCGCTCACGCTTGAGCGCGGCAAGCTCTTCACCACTCGCCTTCAGATCGGCCTCCAGCTGCGCCACCTTCGTCTCCAGCTCCTTCTTGGCGGCCTCGGCAACTGCGGCAGCATCCTCTGCTTGCTTAAGGGCTCCGCCGAATTTTTGCTCACGCGCGGCAAGCTCCTCCTCGTGGCTGTCGAGGTTAACTTTCCGCTGCACCAGCTCGCCCTCCTGCGCAGACAGCTTCTCAGCGGCAAGCCGCTGTTGCTCTTCAACTTCGGCCTTCTCGAGCAAGAGGGCCTTCTGCTCTTCGGCAAGTTGCTCCCGCTCCTCTGCCAGGGACCGGAGAGCTTCCTGGTTGAGACCCCGGAGCTCCTCCGCGCGCTTCTCGATGTCCGCTCCCACCTTCGCGACAAGCGCCTCGCGGGATTCCAGCTTGGCTTGCCGCGCGCGGTAGAGCAACAACAGCTTCCGCAGCAGCCGCTCCTCCTCAGGCTCGCCGCTGCTGCTGCTCGGCGCATCAACTAGCGTCAGCCCAGCGGAGGCGAGCACCTCTCCATCAAAGCTCTCTCCCTTGACCGGCGCCTTGGAGCTTGACGCCCAGGGGAGGTTGATGAAGACGCCATCACCGGCCTTCAAGTAGACGCCTGGCTGGGGCTCTTCGGAGCCTGGCGCTGCGGCAGCGGCGGACGGGTCGGCGGTTGACGTAGCGCCTGGCGCTCCTGCGGCCTCAGGGCCGTCAGTGCGATTGCCAGACCCCTCGCCAGCTGCTGCGGCAGCAGCTTTGGCAGACTCGTCGCCGGCGGGATCATCAGCGCCGGCTGCTTCTTTAATGGCAGCGGTGTCGTCGGCAGCAACCTCGGTCTCCATCGGCTCCGCAGCAGATGGGTCTGATGGCCAGAAAAGTGAGAAAAGTCAATTAAATACCCAAAAAGAAGAAGAACCCAAGGGAAAGCTTTGAAGAGAAGATTACCTGTACTAGGTTCGGCAGTCGTAGTCTCCGCCGCCGGGGGGACGCTGGTGATGTCCCTTGCCAGAGAACTCTCCCTTGCCGGAGGACTCTCCCTTGGCATTTCGGGGGCGGCCTCCGGGCGCTCCTGGTGGGGCTGCTCTGCTCCTACACAAACCAACAGTCAGATGTCAGCAAAGAAAGAGTATCCATGCGCGCCTAACAGCGGAAAGCGAACCATATACTTACGCTGGGGGCTGCTCTGGAGAACAGTTGCCGGGTCCGGCAAGGTTTCTCGGACACACCCCCTGCTGTTGTGGTGGGTTCGTCCTCGATGACAATCACCGGGACCTTGGCTCTCTTCGCTGCTCTCTGGGCCAGAGTCCTAAAAAGGAATAAGTTCAGAGTAAAGCAAATGAGATACAAGACAAAACAGCAAGAATTGAAGAACTACAAGTACAACAAGAGAATCTTACTCTTCTTCTTCCTCGTCGGAGCTGAACACGGAGAAGTCGAAGTCCGGCTCACGTCCGGCGCGAGGAGAAGGAGGAGTAGTTTCCCTTGGCCGCTTGGCGGGAACAGTGGCGGTGGTCTGAGACGACCCCGCTCTGGCTGCCGCCGCGGCGTGAGAAGCGGTAGGAGCAGAAGCGGTGGTCCGGGTGGACCCCGCTCCAGTTGCAGCAGCAGCGTGAGGTGCTCCCGCAGCAACAGTGCTTGCCGCGGTGGAGCGTGTCACGCGGCGCGGCGACTGTTCACTCGCCCGCCGCCCCGCTACGTCCCCGGCCTTGCAGAGATGCCTTCTTGGTGGGGATGGAGGCTCTGCTTGCGGCGAGCTGCCTGAAGATGAGGAGGAAGAGGAGTTGATCTCCAGCGAGCCGCTCGTATCCTCGGCGGGCTCGCTCGACTCGACGTCATGCCCGACAAGCTCTTTCTCGCCGACGAGCTCCTCTCGCTCGGCACGGCTTGCCGCCTCTGCTGCCTCTGCCTCCCCCACGGTGAATCCAAATTCGCCCGCGGCTGCGGCTGCCGCCGCCTCTTCCAGCCTAGTGGCGATGCGTGTCATCTCCGCATCGGTGGTGTCACGGGTGAGGCCATTCTTTTCGTCGGAGCGGACCGGCACTTCTACCAAGCCGTCAAAGAACTCCTGCACGACGTCGTCTGCAGGCTCTTGCCAAGTTGGGACAATTCCATGCGAATCGCACAGCGGCATCATTGCACGGATGCGGTCGAGCGCGGAGTTGTTGCACAGCGGAACGACACCCTTCGGCAACCTGAACACTTCGGGATGTTGAGGGTCGTACTTGAACAGCTCCTGGAGCATCGCGTTAAGCTCCAGAATAGTGAAGTTGAAGTTGAGGCCCAGACGCAGCCTCATGATATCCGCCGCATTCTTGAATTCCCAGGCGGGTCTCCTCCATCCTGCAGGGGGGCGATGCGGCGGCGAAGAAAATCTGCGCCAACAGCGCCTACAGTGAGCCCGGCAAGCCTGAGGCGTTGGATCCGGGTGACGGCAATCTTAAGCCTATCGTCTTCCGGGGCCACGTCACTCCAATCGCTGCCGCGTGCTACTGGGGCTTGGCGCCGGGCGGTAAACGGCTGCGGGTTCCCCTCGACAATCCAGCACTAGTCTGCTCTCCATTCCTCCCACTTGTCGCGGAACTCTCCCTCCAGATAAGTGTCCTTCTTGCCGGCCCTCGAGATCCAGGCGATTCCGCCGGATAAAGGCTCTCCTCTCTCTACTCGGGGCATAAAGAAGTGGTGAAAAAGGGCTACATTGGGATAGACTCCGACAAAGTTTTCGCAGAGATGTGCGAAAACTGCCATGGTCAGAATAGCATTGAGGGTGAAGTCAAGGAGGCGGAACCCGTAGGTGTTCATAATATTGCAGAAAAACTCAGAGAAGGGCGGGCAGAGCCCGTAGTAGAAGAACAAGGCGAAGAAAGGATATCCGTTTGGAGCCATTTTCCAAGCGGCGGCTAGAAGTACCTTCATGCGCGGATGCGCTCGCGTCTCCGTCGACCAGAAGAGGTAGTAATTCTCCCTCAGCTCCCTCGCGGCGAGCTTGGGGGGAAGATTGCCCGCTCCTTTCGCAGCACCGCAAGCCGCTGCGCCTCGGTCGACTTCACAACCTTCCCTTTGTCGGCTCTCGGAGCCATGGCGGAAGTGGTGGAGGAGGTCGACGGCGTTGGTGGTGCTGGTGGCGATGGGGGGCGGGGCGCTGCTCTCTTTCAGCTTTGGGAAGACGAGGGAGCGGCGGAGGTTTCCGAGATTGGAGTAGCAACCGGCGAATGGGCGAACTACCCCTGTTTCCCATGCTTATAAAGAGGGAGGGGGTGGACGTTCCGCCTTCCGAATAAAGAAACCACCCACGATCTCTCCCACAACGCCGCATTCAACGCGTGCCGTTCGGGGAGGGTGCGGTGGATATGGGGAGAGATACGGCATAACCCAGGCCGCGCGTGCCGTGCCCTGTTTTGGGCCTGGGCCTTGCCGGGACGCGTGGCGCGTTGCGGCAAGTTCCTTGAGATGCCTTGGTTGGCCTTCCCGGCAAGCTCCTCTTGCCGGGGTCTTCTCTCCTTGGCTTGGATACTTTGTCCTTGAATGGCTCCAAAGGAACCACGGAGGACCTTGGCGGTCACCCGGCAAGCCTTGCCGCGGGATGGTGCGACTGCCCGTGCACAAGTTCGGGATAGTAGGGTACCCCTACTCTAGTACACCGACAGGAGCGCCCGGGCCTGGGCCATACAATAAGATTGATGATTTGTCTAGAAGTGTTGATAGAATTTCTCATGATGTAGAAAATCTCAAGATGAAAATTTTTGTGCCTAAGGTTGATGAATCAATGAAATCTCTCTATGTTTCTATGGATGAAAGTAAGAAAAGAACTGCTATGCTTAGAGCTAAAAGAGAATTTTTAGAAAAAGAGTTTTGTAGTGATTACTTTCGTAAAAGTGATGAAGATCTTAAAATGATTGGTGTTTCTTCTATTGATTCCTTGTTTAGTAAAGTTAATATTGATGAAAAAGGGACTGGAGAAGAGTCAACTTTAGTTAGAAGGCGTCCCGATATTTCGGAGGGTGAAAATCTTGTTGAGAAAATCGATAAAATTGGGTTTGAAGAGGTCAAAACTTTAACTAGTGATGTGCCCACTCTTTTGGATTACAAAGACTTTAATTATGATAGTTGGTATTTGATTGATTTTATTTCTTTGTTGCAATCCATGGTAAATTCACACCCATGCTTATGAACAAAATAAAGCTTTCACTAAACATATTGTTGATGCTATGATGAAAGCTTTAGAAGAAAAGCTGGAATTAGAAGTTTAAATTCCTAGAAAATAAAATGATGAATGGGAACCTACTATCAAGGTCAAGATTTAAAATTATGAGTGTTTTGCTTTCTTTGACTTGGGTGCTAGTGTTTCTGCAATTCTGAAATCTTTATGTGATGTGCTTGGTCTTATCGGTATTGAAGAATGCTCTTTAAATTTGCACTTGGCGGATTCTACCATTAAAAAGCCTATGGGATGATTAATGATGTTCTTATTATTGCAAATAGGAATTATGTGCCCATATATTTTATTGTTCTTTATATTGATTGCAATCCGCCTTGTCCAATTATTCTTGGTTGACCGTTTCTACGCACTATCGGTGCCGTGATTTTATTGAATGAAGGCAATATTAAGTTCCAATTTCCTTTGAGGAAGGGTATGGAACACTTCACTAGAACAAGAATTAGGCCACCATATGAATGAATCATGAGGGCATCTTATGGATCACGAACCAAAGATGACAAAATTTAGATCCTTGCTTTATGCCTAGCTAAGGGCGTAAAATGATAGCGCTTGCTGGGAGGCAACCCAATGAATAAAATTTGTTTTTTCTTTTTGCTTTCTGTCCTTGAGTGTTAGAACAATTATGCTATTTTTATGATTGTGTTTTTTGTATTTTAATTAGTGTTTGTGCCAAGTAAAGCCTTTAGGGTCTTCTTGGGTGATAGTTGTTTGATCTTGCTGAAAAACAGAAACTTTTGCGCTCACGAAAACAATTCTAATTTCTATCCAGGGAGCGATAAAATACCAATTATTTTTCATAACATTAATATACAAATTTCCCAGGTCTTCCTAATTTTTCGGAGTTTTTTGAGTTACATAAGTATTCGAAATATCTAGATTGCTACAGACTGTTCTGTTTTTGACAGATTCTGTTATCTTTGCATTGTGTGCTTGTTTTGAAGATTCTATGGTTTTATTTGATGATTTTTTGCCATATAAAAGTTGGAATACAATGGATATAATGCAATAACAAAATATGAATTGGTTTGCTACAGTACTTATAGTAGTGATTTGCTTTCTTATACTAATGGATCTCATGAAGGTTTTGTTGAGTTTTGTCTGATTGAAGTTTTCAAGTTTTGGGTTATCTTACGATGGATGAAGGAATAAGGAGTAAGAAGAGTCTAAGCTAGGGGATGCCCCGGGATCCCAAGCTATTATCCTAAGAGAGCAAGCAACTAAGATTGGGGATGCCCCGAGTGGCATCCCCTCTTTCTTCTAATGACCATCGGTATTTTACTCGAAGCTATATTTTTATTCGTCACATACTATGTGTTTTCCTTGGAGCGTCTTGTATGATATGCGTCTTTGCTTGTTTTATTTTGTGTTTTAAGTCTTGATTCCTTGTTGGACACACCTA
Source organism: Triticum urartu (assembly GCF_003073215.2). Classification (NCBI taxonomy): domain Eukaryota; kingdom Viridiplantae; phylum Streptophyta; class Magnoliopsida; order Poales; family Poaceae; genus Triticum; species Triticum urartu. The sequence goes on along the minus strand of NC_053025.1, from coordinate 170,827,863 downwards.
TTTGAGAGAGCCAAAATTATTCCATGACTTGTTAGAAATGCTCTCTATGCTTCACTTAGATTTATTTGAGAGTTAGTAAAATTTCAAAAAATTCTCTCTTGCTTCACTTAAATTAATTTGAGATAAAGAAATATTATGCTCATGATCTTCACTTATATTTGTTTGAGCTTACCAAAAGCAACACATGAAAATTAGTCCCAAAGTGATAGATATCCAGGAAGGATATAATAAAAACTTTCATGAAGATCATTGGACAAAATAAACTTGATTCTTAGTAATTGTTTTGAGATATGATGATGTGATATGTGAGTCATCTTGATGAGTAATTATGCTTTAGTAAGAATATTGGTGTTAAGGTTTGTGATTCCCTATGCAAGCACGAAAGTCAATAGTCATGCAATGAAATTATATCCTACTTGTGGTGCATTATTTGGTGTTAATTACGCTTAATGCTCGCTTATGTGATTAATCTTTTTTGTTGGTCGCTTCTCAATCTTTTGCTATCCTTCATTTGCACTAAGTATGATCACTACTTGTGCATCCAAAATCCTTTAAACCAGTTTTGCCACATGAGTCCACTATACCTACCTATATGGGGTATTCTTTTGCCGTTCTAAGCAAATTTGTATGTGCCATCTCTAATATTCAAAATAATTTCTCTTTTGTGCGCTCGTACCACTCGCGAGGCAGTGAGGGGTGGCTAATATTTTCCATGCTAGATGTGGTATTCTCACGATGAGTGTTTATTCACTTGTCATTGCACAAGAGTAAGAAAAAGGTACTAGGGATGCCCAGTCCCGAAATGGAAAACGAATTCGCTTTATGTTGTCAAATAATAAATTTCTTGGAAAGTGTTGGTATGGAAGGCACTCGTGGATACGGTTAGCCATGGAAAGTGAAAGTATGGTGGAAAAAGCAATAAACTTTAATTTCTGTTTGGGAACCGCCTATGATATATCTAGCATGGAAAGTGTTGGGAACTCTAAGTCGTTTTCATTGGTGGGAAAAGTATGCCTCTCAAAATGTATTTATCTCTCAATTTTCGCTTTGTGCTCTGGCACCTCTACAAATCCCTACTTCCCTCTACCAAGGGCCTTTCTTTTACTTTATACAATTTTTATTTTTGAATTTGAGTCTCCATATTCTCTTGTAAAAGCACCAACTAGGAGGCACTATGATCGTACTTGAGCATTGGGTGTAGTTAATATGCGAGTGTGTTTCATGAATGGATCAACGGTTGAGCATGATGGGCTAGGGATAGCTTACTTTAGCGTTGATATTTTGAAAGACATGGTTATTTGTTGATATGCTTGAGTATTTAAGTTATCATGTCAAAACTAGACTATTGCTTTGAACAATATATAAGTCCAAATTTCCATGCTATAAATAAAAGAATATGAGATGACATGTTAGGCAACATTCCACATAAAAAATTCTATTTTTATCATTTACCTACTCGAGGACAAGCATAAATTAAGCTTGGGGATGCTGATACGTCTCCAACGTATATATAATTTGATGTAGGGTAGGAACCCTAATCAGTCGATCTTTCATGAAAGGAGCGGATCCCGCGATGAACACGAAGAACACGAGGAGGGAAACGAGGCAAAAATCACAAGGGGAACACAAGAGAACACTCAAACCAAGAAGTATGATCACACATGCGCTAGATCCATGAACACAAAGTAAGATACAAGATCCAAAGTCAACAACGGACGATACAAGAAGTAACCGATCTTCTCCGTGAGGAGGTTTTGATGGTCTTCTCCGCAAGGAGGTCTTGAATCCAAAGGGATCTTCTCCGAAGAGGGGCAGCGGTCTCTCTCGTGGAGTAGATCCGATTTGGATGAGCAATGCTCTATCTCAAAATATGAGCTAAACCAATGCTAACCCTAACTAGGAGGAGGTGGAGGAGTATATATATAGTCTAGAGCCACGAAGGGGTAAGTGGGAGAAGGATACAAGGACAAAGGCCCGACTGCGCACAGGAAGGTACCGGTCGTCCGGTGGCTCAGGCGGGACCAGTCGTCTGCTAGTCGTCGGACATCCTCTAAAGACGTTCTCTAAAGAGGCACCGGACATTCAGTGTCCTTGGACTTACGTTGATATTACCGGTCGTCCGATGGGGAACGGACGTCCGCTCGCTGGGAGGTGTTGTAGCTGGCGTTGGATATGCTACAGGCGCCAGTCATCCGGTGGAGGCCGGACGTCCGCTCGTTTGGCACGGGAGCGGGATCGCTGGTCGTCCGGTGGGTCTTCAGGCGTCGGACGTCCGGTCCCGACCGATTGTACGGTGGCTGGAGCTTCTTCCGCCGCTCTTCTTCTTGTTCCTCGTGCTTGGTGTCCTAGCCTTCTTGTCCATGGGCTTCCTCTTGGTTCCTGGTCATGCATAGCACACATGTTTGAGGTAGTAGCCATGTCTCACATGTGGAAAGTGACGATTCGGAGAGGAGCGAGTTCACCTTGTGCCCAATGGCATATACTTGAGGTCTCATCTTATGTATCCTTGGGGCTTGGAGAGTAGTCGGAGTGTACTTGGGGATGAACGTGGGATGCTCCGCATCATCTCCCCCTTGGGAAAGATCCGACCTCGGATCATGATCCTCATCACCATGGAAGCGGTTGTTGTGGACGAACTTGTAGTTGGACGGAGTTGAAAACATGGCGCAATCCAAGTACTCCAAGGTGTCGCCGGAGTGGTATACATGCAAAAAGAGCAAACACAAACGACACTCGGAAATACAATGGGTAGAGCACACAAAGCGCCCATCATGTAAGAATGAGTCCGTTCAACAAGATTAATCATGACAAGGTGCATGAAGCTTATCCAAAAGAGATGGCGTATCCAAAGCATTCATGGGAGAAAAACATTCATTGCGCACACAAATGTGCTGTGAATATGATCAATGCAACCACGGTGCAAAATGATGTCATAGAGAGACGGTTAATCAATAGCATGAATATGGCAATGGATGCCCAAGATGAGTATGTGATCATGCAATTGATGATGGGCAATATGATCATGATGTATGAATATGCCATCAAGAAAGATCACAACAAATTTGCTAAGGAAATGCAAAAGCTCATATATCATGGACGACATGGGAATACAAGATGCAACAAGGCAATCATAATATGAGTCAATCCATGCATAAGATGCAAATTTGTCATGTGTGTGAGATGTCCAATGAGCATGACATGTATGAGCACAATCAACAAATATGGAGGTGGTGGTGTACCAATAATCGATGTTGTGGCATGAGTGGAGGTTCGAAGGTGCTTCCAATAAGTACGAGCGCTCCTCAAAGTGAAGGTCCATAGAGCCAATCTTCAATGTCGCTCCTCCGTTCACGAGATGTACCATGTAGACAACAAGAAGGAAACAACAATGAAAGAGTGACCCATCCAATATGCATATTTGAGGATGGCTCAAAGGGAAGGAGTTCACATTTAGGAGATTCTCGCAAATGTTAGTGTTGCACATGGTGTATGCCTTCACATGACCAAATTGTGTCATGACGGTATTGCCTTGTGAATCCTTCAACATGAAAGAACATGACAAACACTCGGAAAAATAAATGAGGTTAGCAGAGATGCAAAACCTATCATTCGTGTGGTAAAATACCCAACAAGTGGATGCATCATGCTCATCATAAGAAAGGACAACGGAGCATTTCATAGTATGGAGGCATATGATGATGCGAGAACAACCAAATACAATAGGCACAATCAACGCAAGCATGCATCACAAGTAAAGTGTCCAAGTCTCCATGATCAATAAGCATAGATGCAACAATTGGACACAAGCAACAATGACCAAAATATATCATGTGAGAGGCATGAACATATATGTCATCAACCCAAGAAAGCAAGTAAGAATGGAACTGGGTGATGCGACAAAGCAAGGAATCATGTGAATCAAGCCAAGCAAGCTAGTAGTGCGAAGATGCAACGTACTAGAAGGAATGATGCAGAGCATCCTACGGACATCACCATGTCAAGAGTCCATTCAAAAAGTGACACGTGTGACATCTACTTCACATACACAAAGGTGAATCATCTCCTTTACACGTTCTCACTTGACCCCTTCGAGGATGGTATACTACGTGACACTCCACTTGTGTGCATGCATAGGTATTGTCAGAATGATACGGACGACGAGGAGGAGTGCGAGCGCAAGTGTACAACTACACCATCCGCAAGGGAAGCCTAGAAGATAAGACAGAAGAAGGAGCTGCAAAGTCTACAGCGATCGGACGACCGGAAGCCGCTGGACGTCCAACCCTCTACAGCCGTCGAACGACTGACGAACACCGGACGTCCGACAAGTCCCAGACACCGGATGTATGACGCTCACCGGAAATCCGGTGCCACCCATCCCGAAGCAAAATGACGGACGTCCGACGCCCTCTGGACGACCGGACCCTCGCGAGGGACCGGACGTCCGACCCTGCCTGTGCGCAGCCTGGCCTTTGGCCTTGTATCTCTCTCCCACTTACCCCTTCGTGGCTTAGACTATAAATAGACCTTCCCGTCATCCTTTCTGGGGTTAGCAAAGTGGTAGCTCATTTGGTAGAGAGCTTTGCTCCTTGTACCACTCTACTCTTGAGAGAGAGAGACTACTACTCCATTGGAGGCCAAGACCTCCATCTAGGAGAAGATCCTGCGGGATATATCGTCAAGACCCCTTCATGGGAAGATCCGTCTAGGATATCATCAAGACCTCCTTTTGGAGATGAACCTTACCGTGTATCTTTCCCTTTGTTGTTCATGTACCTTGTTGATCTTGTGTGTTCGATTGTCTAGTGGATGTGTGATTGGACTTGTTATTGAGTGTTTTCCCTTGTGATTTCTCTCCGTTCTTCCCCGTATTCTTCGTGTTCTTAGTTGGGATCCGCTCCTTTCGTGAAAGATCGGCCGTATAGGGTTCCACCCTACATCATCTTGGTATCTAGAGCCACGTTGATCACGATTTCGGGCCTCCCCGTTGTGTTTCTAGCCTAGTTTTTGCTGTTTTATCCCTAATTCGAAAATTCCCCACAAAAATAGCCCCATTTTTTTGTGATTTGTTGGTTTGATGATGTTTTGTTGATTTTGATCCATGGATTTGCTTGGTTTCAAGTGGATCTAGCATATCCCCAAGTTCCCCATCTTTCACCCATGAAATCTCATCAATTTTGACCCCAAAATCCCCGAATTCAACCGAAAATCGCGCCCCGGATCTCGCATCTCGCGTTGACCCCGACCCACTGGGCGACCGACACTTTACGGACGTCCGGAGCCCCTGGAACGACCAGACGTCCGACCTTTTCTGGACATCTGGAACCCCTAACCCAAGCCAAATTTACGGATTTCCGAGCCCGCCCTGACGTCCGGCCCCCGGACATCCGTCCTTTTACGGACGTTCGTAACCTGTAGTTGCAGATTTCGCCTGATTCTTGTTTCGGCTATAACTAATTCATCCGAACTCCGATTTTGACGTTCTTTAGCTCATTTTGAAGCTCTTGACATTACCCTTCCCACAAAAATACCACCAACACCATTTGACTCCATCAATCTTTATGAATGTTGGCATCTTTGCCTAGGGCTTCCACCACATCATCCGCTACACCACCACCGACTTCCGCAACCTAACCCTTTTTGTTCCTTATAGCATTTGAGGTTGTTTGAGTTATCACTTGAGTCTCCTAAGGTGTTTAGGCTACTTAGGGATGATTGCTTCTTCATCAACCACCACCACCATAACATCCGCATAGGCTTGCCCACCATACACTTCCACCACCCCGACTTAACCCAAATTTGTTTGTGTTGTGAGTTGTGTATCCTAAGGTGTTTCGGCTACTTAGGGACCGTGCTTCCTACTCCGACACCATGTATAGTCCACCACCTTACCATCCATTTCCGCATTGCATACTCCACAACCCATCGTTGCACTTCTGCAATCCCTTTGAGCTTCCGCAACCACCACTGCATCCTGCTACCACCATTTTGACATTTGACATTTGAGATTTTGAGTTTGCGGTTTTTCCGTTTCCTAAGGTGATTCGTCTACTTAGGGACGAGTCTCTATCATCTTGGTATATCCATCAAGATCACCACCACACATCACCGACACGGACGGTAACCTCCATATTATCTTGGTATCGTGGTATCCCTCCATTGTATATTCCCTTGCCATTGCATTGTTAACCCCTAGCCCATTTTGCGTCACTTGCCTATCAAGACTAGCCATTTGAGTATTGCCGGCAATGTTACTTGTGCACATTAGTGATCTACACCATACATTGCATACATACCATACCATATCGGTATCATCTTGGTATCATATCATCCTTTGTGCCACAAGTTTGTTCCTGCATATATACAATTGCTATCTTAGTTTGTGCATTGTGCAAAAGTGTCCATATAAAAAAAGAATAAGCTTTTAAGAAAAAGAAGCTTGTAAGCAAGTTCCATAGCATCATACCACATTGCATATAACATCATCTTGGATCACCTCGAGAAGAACATCGGGAACCATACATACATAGCATACTTGGGATAGAAGTTGTTACATTTTGCATCTTATAGGTTGTGCACAAGTGTCGTATCCGCCTATTCAGCAATCGTGATAGCGTCTATCTTGAGTTGTGCAACACGAGCGTTTTTCATGGATTCCACATTTTGTGCTCATCCTTGGTTGCACAACCCCATTTATCTATCCGTGTGTGCGTTTCTGTGTGCCATTCATTGCTACTGGTCTACTTGTTTCACTTGCAAATTTGTGAATCTCTTTCAACATTATTGACTCTTGCTAACATTTTGCATCAAATTTTTGTGCCACTATCCTCACCGAGCTCCACCATAAGCCTTACTTGTGTAGGTGTGAGAAATCGACAAGATCGGTACCAATTGTGTTATTTCCTTGTTACACTATTGAGTGATCATTGATCCATCTTCAACATCGGTCAAGGTACATTTGGTATAGTTCTTCTCTTTCTCCCACTCACATTTGCTCGAGTCTTGTGATGGATAGGCAAGGCATTTCATCTTCGGTCTACAACAACAACAGCGAGTTCGATGCCACTAACAATTCCAACGATGCCAAGATGCAAGCTCAAATGGAGGAGATTAAAGCCCTCATCAAGTCCTACAAGCGATCTTCCTCATCTTCGAGAAGACGCCCAAAAGCACATGTCTCCGAGCTACCATCTCCAGAAAAATCACATCGGCATCGACACCATCACCAACAAGGACATGAAGGTCAAGAGCTCAACACCAACAACCGCTCAACGACTTCACCATCTCCCTTGGCATCTTCGCCAAGCAACTTCAAGGCATCTTCGCCTACGGACATACGGCACTTTCGCCCACAAGCACCTCAAGAGAATCTCCCCAAGCTCAAGCCCGCGACTTCCACGATCTACTACGACCTCAACATCGACCATGTGATTCCTTTCTATGGTACTCAAGAACCTGAGGAGTATCTCGAGTGGGAGCATTTGATGGACGACTACCTCAAGCTACATCAAGTTCCTCCCGAAGATCAAGTGAAGTGCACCACAAGGAACTTCCATGACTACGCGTCCACATGGTGGCTTCACGCACCTTCGGAGACCTATGACATGAGTTGGCCCAAGACGAAGAGAGCTTTGCGGCGAGAGTTTGTGCCTCCAACCTACATGGAACAACTTCTACGCCAATTGGAGAACACCACCCAAGGATCCAAGTCCATTGACGAGTACTTCAAGGAGATGAAGAAAGCCTTGCGACGAGCCGGCGTGGATGACCCCATTTCGTTGAAGTTCCACTTCATGATGGGATTGCACAACGACATCTCCAAGACTATCTTCCTTGAGAACTACAAGTCCCTCGACGACAACTACATTGGTGCTCTCAAGGTGAAATAAGAACTCATGAAGGCCAAGGCTTCTCGACCCCAAGCACACTTCTCTAAGACCAAGCTCCAAGACGACAAGCATGAGGCTAGTACCACCACGATGTCCAAGCCCTACGAGCTCCAAGACGATAGTCCCAAGTTTGACTTCAGCACCATCCCTCTTTGTGGCATTGATGGTGCCGAGTCTACTTCGACTCTTTTTCAAGACGGTGTGGCGACGACTACGACTATGGAGCCAATCAAGGAACATGCTTTGGAGGCATGCGACATGGTGATGAGCACGGAGGATGCTTCCATCTTAGGAGGCGAGAGTGATGATGTGCCATCTTCGGCCTTCATCCACGGCGACGACAACGAGATGGTTGAGCATGGGATTTTCCCTTCGACCATGGCGACATATGATGAGTTGAGTGACTTTAGCCACCATATTGAGAGTGATAGTGACTTCACCACTAGCCCCAGATATGATGTGTTGCCACAATTCACATGTCAGGAGAGCCACAACCCCCACCACTTGAGTGACATGAGTGACTCCACCATACGTGAGATTGAGTGGACAAACCTTGTGGGAGTGAGTGAACCACCACATAGAGAGAGTGTGATAGTTGATAGGGCATGTGCCATTTGCATTTCTAACAACTTGAAAGGGCATTTCCCTACTTTATGTTTTGGATGATGATGACAACCCTTTGTGGTCTAATCGTGTGCTATATGTTTCAGGTTCTCGATGCTTAGGCTTACATCGGATTGCTATTGCCTCTCGAAGGAAAAGATCGAAGACGTGTCCTCCACGCTTTTATTTTCTTTGGTCGTAGAGTACCCGTACTATCAAGAGGGAATCCTCATTAGGAAGCTCTGGGGGAATCAGTTCACGTACACTTTTCTCACCCTCTCTTTGCCTTCCTCAGGTGTGTGAGGGAGAGAGAGTTTTCCTTGCCTCTTCCCCTCTTTTCTGCTCACTGTTTCTGCCCAGTGGTTGTACCGCTCTCTGGAGCGGTTGTACCGCTGGGTCTTGTCGCTCACCATCTTTGCTCGAGCGGTTGTACCGCTGCCTCCGGGCGGTGGTACCGCCACCATGCTCTGCAATAGTTGGGGCGGTGGTTCCGTCCATGCTCCGCTCACGTACCGCTCTCGCTTCTGGTTTGATGCGGTTCTTGGGCGGTAGTGGCCCGGTTGGTCCGGTCGTTCCATGCTGACCGGTACCACCGGTGGTCCGAGCGGTTCTTCCGCTCAGTACTTAGCCGCCCAAGAGCTCAAGGCCATGCGGTTGTTCCGGCCAGGCACCGCCCAAGTACCGGTCAAGCTCCTGTTTTGATGCGGTGGTTGTGCGGTAGCCAGGCGGTTAGTCCGGTTATTTTTTTTAGCTGGTACTACCGCCCGCCTGTCTGGTTGTACCGCTTGGTAGGGTTCTGTAGCTACACCGTGAGTCCCGGTTGTACCGGGACGAGGACCGGTTGTACCGCTGCAGTGCAAAAAACGCAGTAACGGTTGGAAATGAGGGGTGACTATTTAAGGGGGCTTCTCCCACCTACCACTCCCACCTTTGACCTCTCTCACTCCACCATTAATGCCCTTCAAGCTCTCTTGCCCGATCTCTCTCTCTAGCCACTCAAACTTGTTGATTTTCTAGGGATTGAAGGAGGAGACCTAGATCTACACTTCCACCAAAGGATATTTGCTTCCCCCGTACTTTCTTGTGTGGATTTTGTTACTCTTAGGTGTTTGAGCACCCTAGACGGTTGAGGTCACCTCGGAGCCACATTCCATTGTGGTGAAGCTCCGTGGTTTTTGTTGGGAGCCTCCAATTAAGTTGTGGAGAGAGCCCCAACCTTGTTTGTAAAGGTTCGGTCGCCGCCTTCAAGGGCACCAATAGTGGAATCACGGCATCTCGCATTGTGTGAGGGCGTGAGGAGAATACGGTGGCCCTAGTGGCTTCTTGGGGAGCATTGTGCCTCCACACCGCTCCAACGGAGACGTACTTCCTCTCAAAGGGAAGGAACTTCGGCAACACATCCTCATCTCCACCGTCTCCACTCTTGGTTATCTCGTGCCTTTATTTGAGCAAGCTTACTTGTTTCATATCTCTTGCTTGCTTGTGTACCTATCCTCGTTGGATCATATAGGTTGCTCACCGAGTTGCATATCTAGACAACCTACTTTGATGCAAAGTTTTAATTGTTAAAGAAAAGCTAAAAATTGTTAGTTGCCTATTCACCCCCCTCTAGTCAACCATATCGATCCTTTCAATTGGTACCAGAGCCTCGTATCTTTATTAAGGACTTTACCGTCCAAAGAGTATGGTTGATACCGTAGACGGTGTGGAGGAACACTCCGGTGTGAATCCGATCTCATCTATGGGAGATGGGGGAACTTCGGTCTCTCATGAGGAGTTCAATGTGGCCTTGGAGACATTGAAAACCTCCATGACGACCGAAGTCGAAAGCATGTTTACTAAATTTCTTGAGGGACTTAAACTATCCACCGCACCGTTGAAAGTGGGTGATCCCGCCAACAAGGTGACGGATGCTATCCCCGACAAGGGGGAAGCTAGTAGTGAAAAGGCTCCTTCTTCTAGTGGCAAGAATGGCACCGGCATCTTTGCCCATGTGGAACCACCACTTGTTTATGGTGGACCAGTTCCTTCCACTCATTTGAATCATGCCGGTCCTCCCCCTAAGATTGTGAAAAATGAGGATTTTAATTCTTGGGTTTACCGCTTTAAACGTCATTTAAATCATGTGAACACTAACCTTTGGAGAATCATTGAAGAAGGTTTCTATCCACATGATCCAAGCAACTTCACTCCTCGAGAAGCCGCGGACAATCAATTCAATGAGAATGCTCTCTTCATCATTCAAGATGCAATTCCACCCGAAGACCTACCTCATCTTCGTCCTTTCGCCTTGGCCAAAGATGCATGGCATTGTGTCGTGTCTCTCTACCGGGGAAGTGCAAGCATTCAACGCTCCAACTATGAAGTGGTACAAGATGAGGCCGATGAGTTTGCAATGAAGGAAGATGAAGAACCTCGGGAGCTCTATCGGAGAGTAACAAACTCGCGGTCTCACTACGAGATCATGGGAGCAAGGACACGGATGACAATTGGATCAAGCGCAAATTCCTCAAGGCAATGATGCCCTATCACAAGGCCATGTCCTCCGTCATTCGTCAAAGATCGGACTTCCACACTTTGACCTCAAGCGAAGTGTTGGATGAGTTTGTGGCCATGAACATTTTGGACAAGACCGCCGACAATGCGTTGCTCCATTCTCAACGGGCAAAGAATCCTAACCTTGCATTGAAGGCCAAGCTCATCGTGGAAGACGAGGAAGAGGAAGAAGAGGAGAGAAACCCCGAATATACGAAGTATGCATATCATGAACACATGGCACTTGCTTCAAGGCAATTTTGGAGCAAGAAAAACTCGAGGCCAAACTTTAGCAAAAACAACTCGAGTGGTACAAGGGGAAAGCAACATGTAAGGACTTGCTACAATTGCGGCAACGTGAGTCATTTCGTTGCGGAATGCCCGTATGAGAAGAGGGAAGACAATGGTGGCAAGCTCATCCGGAAGGACAAGGCCAAGTCGTTCCCCAACAAGAACAAGTTCTCCAAGAAGACTCCTCCCAAGGCTTTGGTTGTGCAAGAAGATAACAATGAGGATGATGACGATGATGTAGATGATGAGTCGGTTGCCATGGCCTCCGTTGCCATTGCAACAACGTCACGGGTGTCTCTCTTCGACTCACCCAACGAGAGCATCACCGCCAAGTGCCTCATGGCTAAAGCCACCAACAAGGTAACCTCCAACATCAAAACTACCATCATTAATCATCCTTCCCCGACGGATTGCATTAATGAACTTGAGGGAGCTAATGTGGAGGCTAACGAGTTTGAGGCCTTTATGGGCAAACTCAAGGGAAAATCCAAGAAGCACTTTGTTGCTCTCTTGGAACAACTTGGTGAAGCCAATGACATGATCGAGGCTCACGAGGACACCATCTCTAAGATGGAAGGGAATAGTCGTGACTATGCTGATGAGATCTCGGACCTTCCAATGCTCTTGAGGAGTCACACAACGTTGATCATGCTAAGTTAAAGAAAGATTACGATCATGACCTCATTGTTTCTCGTGTGCTAAATTCCGAGAAGGCCAAACTCGGGGTTGATCTTGCTAGACTCAAAGAGGAGTTTGATATACTTGACAAGGCCCACAAGGCCTTGAAGGGTATTCACGCTAGTCTCAAGGAGTCTCATGATCAACTCCAAGTGAAGCTAACTAAGGAGAAAGCAACTTTTCCTCATATGGTTTTAATTGATAATGCAAATGCTACTAACCCGTGTTGTGAGCATATACATCTTGTTGAGGAAAATGCTAAGTTGAAGGAGAAACTTGAGAGAGGTCTTGCGACTTGCATACAAGGCAAGAAGAACCTCAACGATCTCTTGATCAACCAAAAGGGAGTTGTGGCCAAGGAAGGGGTTGGGTACGTGCCCGACTCCAAGAACAAGAAGAAGAATGACAAGACCAAACGACCTCCTCCTCTCATGCAAACCTTTGTGAGGGAGGGAGAGAGTGCCCCCGAGGAGAAGAAGAAGAACAATGTCAAGAAGGGCAATGTCACCCCTCCCAACAAAGCCGGCGATTTTAATCCTTCTTATGTGTTATGCCGTGCTAGTGATGGGCATGTTTATGCCAAATTTGTTGGTTCTCTTCATGAATACATTGAATGGTCTATTTGGGTTCCTAAGACCCTTGTTACTAACATCAAAGGACCCATTACAAAATGGGTACCTAAAACCAAGCATTGATCTCTTGTAGGTGTTTGCTTCCGGTGGTGGATCATGGTTTCTTGATAGCGGAGCTACAAATCATATGACCGGAAGCAAGGACTTGGTGGTGGACGTGCACAAGGTTCCATCTATGCCCACCAATGTCGAGTGGGGTGACGCCTCATCTTATAAGGTATTGGGACTTGGCAAGGTGGTCATCTCTCATGATCTCACGATCGAGAAGGTCATGCTTGTTAGTCCCTTGCATACAATTTACTTTCCGTTCGTCAACTTGCAATCATGGGCTTTGCCACTTTCTTTGATATCGATACCATGGCCCTCTTGTGGAGCAAGACTCTTAAAGTAGCCTTTGTTGGGCATGTCAAGAACGGTCTATATGTGATTAACTTTTCGGAGCGACCCACTAAGACCACGACATGCCTAATGGCTAAAGTTGATGTGGGATGGCTTTGGCATCGCCGTTTAGCCCATGTCAATATGAGATCTTTGCAAAGTCTCCTCAAGGGGGACCATGTTCGTGGACTAACAAATGTTAGTTTTGCTAAAGATCGTGCTTGCAGTGCCTGTATCGAAGGAAAGCTACACGAGAAGGCTCACCCTCCCACGACTATCATTTATTCAAAGAGGCCTTTGGAGCTCCTTCACAAGGATCTCTTTGGGCCTCCATCCTTCGATAGTCTTGGAGGTAGGAAGTATTGCTTGGTGATTGTGGATGACTACTCAAGGTACACATGAGTGTATTTCTTCAAGAGGAAGAGCGAGACCCAACAAACCGTCATAGACTTTGCAAATGAAGCACAATGTCAACACAATGCAAATATCTTGACAATAAGAAGTGACAACGGCACCGAGTTCAAGAACTACACCTTGGATGAATTTCTTAGTGATGAGGGAATCAAGCATCAATTTTCCGCACCATACACCCCTCAAAAAAACGGTGTTGTGGAAAGGAAGAACCGGACGTTGATGGATGCGGCAAGGACCATGATGGCGGAGTTCAAGTCTCCGTACAACTTTTGGGCCGAAGCCATCAACACCGCGTGTCATGCATCCAATCGGCTCTACCTCCGCAAGGGCTTGAAGAAGACTCCATATGAGATACTCACCGGTAACAAGCCCAACCTCAAGTACTTCCGGGTATTTGGGTGTAAGTGTTTCATTCTCAAGAAAGGTGTTCGGTTGTCTAAATTTGAGGCTAGAGATCATGAGGGCATATTTGTTGGTTATGCTACAAACTCTCATGCTTACCGTGTCCTCAATAAATCCACGGGACTTATTGAGGAGACGTGTAACGTGGAGTTTGATGAGAATAACGGCTCCCAAGTGGAGCAAAGTGGCACTTGTGATGTAGGTGATGAAATTCCTCCTCAAGCCATAAGAAGAATGGGTGTTGGTTTTATCCTACCCATTGAGGAACCCCTTGTGGCCGAAGGAGAAGGACAATGCTCCACTCAAGTGGAGCCATCACCAACCCAAGGCCCACACACTTCCGAAGAACAAAGTGAAGGCCCTCAACCTCATGAACAAGACCAAGGGCAAGATCATACTCAAGACGGTGTTGACACACCAAGTGATGCCCAAGGTCATGTTCTCTCCCCCGAGCAAGTTCAAGATCAAGAACAAGTTCATGACGGCGCTCAAGATGATCAAGTAACCGCTCCTCAACTCGCCACCGAGGAGGAATTAGAGCGTCATGCCGCCAAGATTGCATCCAAGCTCTCCACCAAGGATCATCTCATGACGAATGTGCTTGGAAGCTCAAGAAAGGGGGTAAGCACTCGTAGACAATTAGCAAATTACTGTGAGCATCACGCGTTTGTCTCTTGTGTGGAACCCCACAAGGTCTATGAGGTGCTAGAAGATCCGGATTGGCTCAATGCCATGCACGAAGAACTCAAAAACTTCGAGCGCAACAAAGTGTGGAGATTGGTGCCAAGGCCAACGGGGAACCACAATGTCATTGGAACCAAGTGGATATTCAAGAACAAGCAAGATGCCCATGGGATTATCATTCGCAACAAGGCTCGTTTGGTAGCACAAGGCTACTCCCAAGTCGAGGGTATCGACTACGGTGAAACCTTTGCTCCCGTTGCTCGTCTTGAATCCATTCGCATGTTAATTGCATATGCTTCTCATCATAATTTTAAGTTACAACAAATGGATGTGAAGAGTGCTTTTATTAATGGTCCCATTAATGAATTGGTTTACGTCAAGCAACCCCCCGGGTTCGAGGATCCCTACTTTCCAGATCATGTGTATCAACTCGATAAGGCGCTCTATGGCCTTAAACAAGCCCCACGTGCGTGGTATGACCACCTTACCGAGTTGTTACAAGATCGTGGTTTTGAAGTTGGGCTAATCGACCCCACTCTTTTTACTAGGAAGGTCAAAGGGGAGTTGTTTGTGTGCCAATTATATGTTGATGATATTATCTTTGGTTCTCCTAACAAAGCTTTAATTGAGGAATTTGCCGCTCTCATGACCTCAAAGTTCGAGATGTCCTCCATGGGAGAGTTGAAGTTCTTTCTTGGGTTTGAAGTGAAGCAAAGAAGAGAAGGAACCTTCATCAATCAATCCAAATACACTCAAGACATGCTCAAGAGATTCAAGCTAAGTGACGTCAAGCCGGCTTCCACTCCAATGCCCACCAAGTGCCAACTTGACTTAGATCCCAATGGTAAAGTGGCGGATCAAAAGGTATATCGTTCCATGATTGGACCCTTGCTTTACCTTTGTGCATCTAGACCGGACATCATGTTGAGTGTGGGAATTTGTGCACGGTTTCAAGCCGCACCTAAGGAAAGTCACTATGTGGCGGTCAAACGAATCTTTCGATATTTGGCTCATACCCCAAACTTTGGCCTATAGTACCCTAAAGGATCAAACTTCAAGCTTGTAGGGTACTCGGATTCCGATTGGGCGGGAGACAAAGTGGATAGGAAGTCCACTTCCAGAGGGTGCCAATTCCTTGGTTGCTCTTTGGTAAGTTGGTCTTCCAAAAACCAAAGTTGTGTGTCTCCCTCGTCCATTGAGGCGGAGTATGTTGCCGCCGGTAGTTGTTGTGCTCAACTCCTATGGATGAGGCAAACTTTAAAGGATTACGGTGTCACTTGTGAAAAGTGCCTCTTTGGTGTGACAATGAAAGTGCCATCAAGATCTCTCTCAATCCGGTGCAACATTTCAAGACGAAGCATATTGAGATCTGGTATCACTTCATCCGGGATCACATTAGACGAGGAGAGATCGAGCTCAATTATGTCAACACTCATGACAACCTTGCCGATATTTTCACGAAGCCCTTAGATGAAGCAAGATTTCGCGAGTTAAGGCATGAGCTAAATATCATTGATTCGAGCAATGTGGCTTGAACCCTTGCACACCCTACCACGCTCAATTTGTTGTCTAGTTTAGGTGTAGGCATGGACATAGGGGGAGTGCTGTTCTCTCAATGAACTCTCCCTCCCCCCATTATGCATAAATTGATTGTGTCTTTCACATTAGCCATATTTGATGGTACTTGTGCTTCAAAGACGAGTTTTGGTCATGGACCCAAGGATAATTCTTCGCGGTGCCATACCAATTGACTCAAACATAGGTGGCCTCGGCCACCGTCCTCTCTTCAGGAGGTTGGAGTTAGCCTTGTTGTTCTCGTGTTGTTGTCTCTCTTTCTCTCTTTGCTCTTTGTGTTAGGTTCTCCTAGGGTGTTGTTTCTCTCCTGTTTTGTGCCCCTTCTTCCTCCCTTCAAATTGCACTCTTTTGATCTTGGCTTGGCCTTAGGTGGTCGGGCGGTACAACCGGTACCACGAGCGGTTCTACCACTGGTACCGGGTTGTGTCATCCCAAGGGTCTCCGTTCGGTGCTTGGGCGGTTCCACCGCACAAACCCATGGTAACCCACGTCCGGTACTACCGGTTGATGCCGTGCGGTACTACCGCTGCCTCCCAGGCACCGGAGTACCACCTCCATCCACCGGTCTATACCAGACGAGCGGTACAACCACTCCCCTAAGCGGTTCTACCGGGGCGTGTGTACGGGCCTATATATACTCGACGGGGCTGAAGGGTTGTCTTTTTTCCCTTCGTCCTCGTTCCTCTTTTTTTGCCCTAGTCGCCTGCCATCTCTACCCCTGCCCCGGAGTGCGTCTCGCGCTTCGGATCCTTGGCTTTCCGTGGATTCTCTCCGTGGAGGCCTCCCAATCTCTTCCCATGGATGGTGGTAATGCCTCGTGTTCTTTGCCTCTAGATTTTTTTTAGGGTTCTTCCTTGTCTAGGGCTTTACTTATCTTTCCGCGTTTAGTGTTCGATCTATGGCTTAGAAGAGTTCTTTGTTAGCCTCCTATCTTGTTTGGAGCACTTAGAATTCGGAATATTACTTCTGTGATTCGTATGCCTCGGTTAGATCTATCTTCCCTGGTAGTGCCACTGTCAGCGATTCTACCGCCCCTACGGGCGGTACAACCGCTGGAGCGGTACTACCGGCGGAAGATCCGGTACAACCGGAGTATATCAACCACTAAGCACTGTTCTATCTTCTCTGTTGTTGCAACTTGTTCCTTTTCTGCTAGTAGGTGCAATCCTCTCATCCTTGTTGGGTTTTTGTGTGTTCTTTTCGTGTGTGTGTTCAGGTGGCTCTAGTTCTCGCTCTGCTCCTTGCAAGACCAAGAAGAGGGCACGAAGGACCTTGCGCCCGGTTGTGTCTGATGATGAAGAAGAAGTTGTGATTCCCACCAAGCCCACTCGCCGTGAAAAGTCTGCAGCTGCTAAGCAACGTGTGGTTATGCCGTTGCATCATTGGAAAGCCAAGGATTGGGAAGCCTTCTGCTCAAAGAATCTGTATGAGGTTCCCATTGCTCCCCGTTGGACCACTGTTCAGTTCCGGAATGAGATGCAAGTGCGGATTGTTCATGAACTCTTTGAGCACAACAAGAATAGATATGCCAAGCAGTGGACAATTGATTTTGATCATTGGAGAAACAACATGGAGTATTTTGGTGAGGCGCTAGCTCTCTGCGAGGAGTTTGATCTTGTCAAGATCATGTCAGTCAACTGTGACTTTGATGTTCAACTCATCCATCAGTTCTATGCCACGGTTCATTTTGGGGAAGATGATGCGCGCACTCTCACCTTCATGTGTCGCGATGAATTGTTTCACGTTCCCTGGAGGGCTTTCTGCAATGCTATTGGGTACGAGGATACCGGTCTGGAAGGAAGGGGTGGCATTCGCCCTCATGATTTTCCTGAGTCCATGCCTAAGGAGAAGCTTGCCCCTCTGTACATTCGGGGCCGTGGGATTATTGGAAAATCCAAGGATTTGGAGAAGGTCTATGACATCATGCACCGAGTGTTCCGCAATGTGCTCTTGCCCAAGGTGGGCAATCAAGATGAGATTCATGGCTATCTGGTTGATTTGATGGTTGCTATGAAGACCATGGTGGGGACAGGGGCAACGTTTGATGTGTCAAATTGGCTGTGGCATGAGATGTACAACATGGTCATCTACCGTAAAGTCCCAATCTACGCTCCATTTGTCATGTGCTTTCTGAACTCTGTGTGGGCTGTTCGTCGTCCTGGAGAGCTCCTCACTTCTCCAGACAACCTCACTGTTCATGAGGTCAAGCTCCTTAAGAAGAAGAAGCATGCCGAGCCTCGCTTCCCTGAACATGCTCCTGAGGATGTCTATGCTACTTCTAACGATGAGGACTTTGAGCTGGAGCCAGGGGCCCAGCCTTCGTGGGTGGCCAAACTTACTGCCAAGGTGAAGAAGACCTTTTGTCTCCAGGCTGACATCCAGAAGAAAATGTATGAGGCACTTGTCAATGAGAAGCTTGCATGGCGTCGCCAAATTGCAATGATGAAGCACCTCAACATGCAGGTTCAGAGTGGCTCTGAGAAGAGCATCACCCCAGAGGAGTGTTGGATCTCTACCCATAGCACCTGGACTGATGATTAAGCCCCTCCCCAGCTGTCATCCTCATTTGCAGCAGCTGACAATGCCATGGAAGAATCTGATCACGACGACGATGACGACTCTGATGATGAAGATCCAGATGCAACCGAGGAGTCAGAGGAGGACACCTGAGCTTTGGGTTGCTAGCTTCGCTCTTTTCCTTTTTGGTGTCTTGATGCCAAAGGGGGAGAGGGTTCTATAGGTCTCGGGGATTTGCTTGGGTTTTTCTCGTGTTTTGTGTTTGGTTGTGGACCTGTTTCGTTCCGTGCTGTGTGTGAGACTTGTTACTCCGTTTACCTTTCCGTTCGTAGGTCATTATCGTTATTATTGCCTCTAAGTATTTTATTGTCTATCCTTTTGAGCTCAGAGTGATGAGTCTATAAAATCTAGGGGGAGTCTAGTCCTGAAAGTGTGCCCATGCTTTCTATCAGCTAGTACTTGTTGGGGCACACATTCAGGGGGAGTTCCGTCTAGATTTCATTGACTTATCTCTTGCAAATCGTGTTGTTGTCATCATCCACCAAAAAGGGGGAGATTGAAAGGGCATTTCCCTACTTTATGTTTTGGATGATGATGACAACCCTTTGTGGTCTAATCGTGTGCTATATGTTTCAGGTTCTCGATGCTTAGGCTTACATCGGATTGCTATTGCCTCTCGAAGGAAAAGATTGAAGACGTGTCCTCCACGCTTTTATTTTCTTTGGTCGTAGAGTACCCGTACTATGAAGAGGGAATCCTCATTAGGAAGCTCTGGGGAATCAGTTAACGTACACTTTTCTCACCCTCTCTTTGCCTTCCTCAGGTGTGTGTGGGAGAGAGAGTTTTCCTTGCCTCTTCCCCTCTTTTCTGCTCACTATTTCTGCCCAGTGGTTGTACCGCTCTCTGGAGCGGTTGTACCGCTGGGTCTTGTCGCTCACCAGCTTTGCTCGAGCCGTTGTACCGCTACCTCCGGGCGGTGGTACCGCCACCATGCTCTACAACAGCTGGGGCGGTGGTTCCGTCCATGCACCGCTCAAGTACCGCTCTCGCTTCTAGTTTGATGCGGTTCTTGGGCGGTAGTGGCCCGGTTGGTCCGGTCATTCCACGATGACCGGTACCACCGGTGGTCCGAGCGGTTCTTCTGCTCAGTACTTAGCCACCCAAGAGCTCAAGGCCATGCGGTTGTTCCGGCCAGGCACCGCCCAAGTACCGGTCAAGCTCCTGTTTTGATGCGGTGGTTGTGCGGTAGCCAGGCGGTTAGTCCGGTTATTTTTCTTAGCCAGTACTACCGCCCGCCTGTCCGGTTGTACCGCTTGGTATGGTTCTGCAGCTACACCGTGAGTCCCGGTTGTATTGGGACGAGGACCGGTTGTACCGCTGCAGTGCAAAAAACGCAGTAACGGTTGGAAATGAGGGGTGACTATTAAGGGGGCTTCTCCCACCTACCACTGCCACCTTTGACCTCTCTCACTCCACCATTAATGCCCTTCAAGCTCTCTTGCCCGATCTCTCTCTCTAGCCACTCAAACTTGTTGATTTGCTAGGGACTGAAGGAGGAGACCTAGATCTACACTTCCACCAAAGGATATTTGCTTCCCCCATACTTTCTTGTGTGAATTTTGTTACTCTTGGGTGTTTGAGAACCCTAGACGGTTGAGGTCACCTCGGAGCCACATTCCATTGTGGTGAAGCTCTGTGGTTTTTGTTGTGAGCCTCCAATTAAGTTGTGGAGAGAGCCCCAACCTTGTTTGTAAAGGTTCGGTCGCCGCCTTCAAGGGCACCAATAGTGGAATCACGGCATCTCGCATTGTGTGAGGGCGTGAGGAGAATACGGTGGCCCTAGTGGCTTCTTGGGGAGCATTGTGCCTCCACACCGCTCCAACGGAGACGTGGAGACGTACTTCCTCTCAAAGGGAAGGAACTTCGGCAACACATCCTCGTCTCCACCGTCTCCACTCTTGGTTATCTCGTGCCTTTATTTGAGCAAGCTTACTTGTTCAATATCTCTTCCTTGCTTGTGTACCTATCCTCGTTGCATCATATAGGTTGCTCACCGAGTTGCATATCTAGACAACCTACTTTGATGCAAAGTTTAAATTGTTAAAGAAAAGCTAAAAATTGTTAGTTGCCTATTCACCCCCCTCTAGTCAACCATATCGATCCTTTCAAACTTGACCTCTACCTCTATTGTGTATTCTCATTTGGTGCTAGGTCCCATCTATGATGATACGCCGATTCGCGATGACTTCGTCCTCCCTTTGGACAAGACGATGGCCATGGTGGAATATGATGCACTCCCCACATGGTTCCATCAAGATGAATATGGCCATTTGGTCTTTCCCACCTCACCTACACCATTTGAGTGGAATGAAAACGGTAACATAGGTGACGGTGATGCTCTAGTCCCACTATTGGACATCCTTGACATTGATTGCTTTAATGATGTTGATCCCCCTATTGACATGCTTCATGCTAGTATGATTTCCCCATGCGATGATTTACCCATTTATGATGAGTATGATGATTTCCATGTGGAGTCTCTTAGTTGTGATGCATGTTACATAGGATTTCTTGTGACAATTCTCTAGGTCACATCATGTTTGACAATCCACTTGACTTGTCATATGCTATGCATGAGATCAATCATATGTCATATTTGCAATCTCTTCATAGTGACTATGCATATGCCATTAAAATTAACCCAATTTGAACATATGGCATAGATGACAAGCCTATGGTTATTGGCATTTGTTTCTCTTGTGATGATATTCATATGCTCTCTTTGCATCATTTATCTCATATGCCATGCCATGACCACCTAGCTTCGGATATGCATTGCATTGGATGTTGTCCATTTTCTCCATATGATGTTTCCAACATTGCTCATGAGGAGACCCCCATAGTTTCCTCATACATTTTAGGAGATTTTGATTCATCCCATTCATTGCATGATCCCAATACTTGTGTGCACAATATGCTCCCCATGAATAAAAATGCTATTGTTGTGCCTTATACTTGTATGCTCAATTTGCATCCCCATCGTGTTATACACAATAACTATTCTTTCATGATGGATGACATGTTCTTATACCATGAATCAAATTTCTTTGAGCGATCGTTATCTTGTACTAACTCTCACCTGCACATACACATCATGATGGATGATGTGTACATTTACCACATACACAATTTCTTTCATTTGTGTTTCTTTTGTGTAGGTACCCATGAATACTTGTCAACCTCGCAATCCCACGAGTTGACAAAACAAGCTCTAGAGAGCAACAATGACTTGGGATCCCATGGATTGTCTTTCCCACCGCTCTCTTCGCGCAAAGACTTCGCGCATTTCTTCTACATGACCCTCACTTGGCTCTGGGTTCTTGTCCATTACATATTCTATGCCCATCTTGCCATGTTCACTTTGCATGCTATGCTCATTACTATGGTTTTGCCATGCATTCGCGACCCATGCTTTGCATTACACATGATGATAGATTCTCATACTTGTATGTGTATTTGCAAGCTTGGTGGACATATTGCTTGTTATTGCCATGTTTGCTTTGTGCCCCATGCCTATGATGATACTTTCATCTTGCTTTGTGTTCGTGCTTGCGATATGTCATGTGCACTGTCTATGTTTATTATTTTCTCACATGACATGATTGCCATGATTTCCTCTAGTATGTTGCATCTTCGCACTACTAGCTTGCACGACTTGATTACTATGCTTGCTTATGTTGCATCACCAATGATTCATACTTGCTCATTTCATGCGGTTGATGACAACGATCTACATGCTTTGCACATGATTGTTGTTGCTTCTTGTCATATATCTCCATATGTTGCCTCTCTCATGCTAGATGATTTGACATGTATTGAGTGCAACAATGCCCCTAGTCTTGATAATGAGTTTGCCCCCATAGCATTCTCACATATGATTGGAGATTTTGAAATTTTTCTCGTGAAGCGTGCTTGTCTTGCCTCTTTGCACCATATACCCAGTGCCATGAATATAGCCATTGTTGCATCATATTATTCATGCACTTGTGCTTCTAACAGTTATGTGGAAAAGAAGAGAACCATCATGATGGATGATGTGTTTATCTACCATGCACATACATTCTTTATTTTGTTTTGCGCATGTGTAGGATACTTGGACTTTGTGTCAACTCCCACGTCACGTGAGTTGACAATCCGAGCTCTTGAGAGCGAACCACCTCCTACTACGACAATTCTACATCACACTTGCTTGTACTTCGGCATTGTGAAGGACACACAAGGACATGCTTTCAAGGTGATATTCTTCTCTTTTGAGAATCCCAAAACCATGAGCATGAATATTGTGGATCATACTACTTGTGTTGCTTGCACCATGAGACTTGGACCACTTGATTGCACACATGTTAGAGACCTTGCTTCGACTTGTCATTTTAACTGCTCCATGCATCATGATATATGCCTTATGTGCTGCATCCAATTCTTGGATTACTTGCTCCTCTCATGTAACATCCCAAATTTTCAATTTGGAATGTTATACATTAGATCATCAATGCATATCATATTTGTTTTGCATTTTGGTTGATCCTAGAAATTCTACGCAACTCAATGACCCACGGAGAGAGTTGGGGATTTCGATATTTTCATATTTGAGTTCTCTCAAATTTTGAGAATAGGATCATTTGATTTTATTTATTTTATCATCAATTATTTCTATTACAAAAATATGAGAGAGGGAATAAAATGACTTTCCCAAAATAAAGAAATATTGAGGATTTAATAATAAAATCAAATAAGATTTTATTTTGGAGTTTTTCGGTGTTTTATTTGAATTTAGGAAAAATGCGTTTTTCAGAAATTGCATTTAGGTCCCAAATAAATGTTCACCTTGTGAGGCTTGATTTTAGAATCACGTGAAAATTTATTTCGGAATTTTTGGAGTCCGTTTAGTATTTCTTTTTCTTTTTCTTCCGAGCGGAATTTAAAAAAAACCCCACGCCCGACTGGGCCAAGGGCCCAGCCGAGCCAGGCCGGCCCAGCCGCCGCCGCCTCCCACTCGAGCAGCCGCCGGACTCGGGAGGAGTCCGAGCCGGAGCCGCCTCGCCGCCGCCCGACCCCCTCCCCAAGTCAGCCCCCCCTCTGTTAAATACCGGACCCCGCCGCCCCTCACCTCACCCCGCCCCGCCCCGAGCCAGCCGCCGAGCCGCAGCCGCCCCACCGCCTACGCTGCTGCCGCCACCGCCGCGCGCCACCGCCGCGCGCCACCGCCGCCGCTGCTGCGTTGCCCCGCCGCCCCGCATAGCCGCCGCCGCCTCCGGAGTGCCTTGCCAGAGGTATACCCGCCGCCGTTTGCCTCGGTTTTTTTTGAAACCCCAGATCGGTTTATTTTTTCTCTGTTTATTTATTTAGTGAACGTTCACCGATCCGTTCGTTTTACTGAACGTGTTCACCGGTTAGTTTCTATTAACGAACGTCCTTTCTATTAACTGTTCGTTAGTTTTCTTTTCTCGGATTAAATCCGCGATTTCTCTGATCGCGATTCCTGATCCGATTTTCGTTTTAGTTTAATTTTTCGCTCGTTTATCGGAATCAGGCGATTCAAGCGCCTAGAGTTTTGTCTCGAAACCCTCTATTCGTTTAACCAACTTAAACAAGATTTTGCTACTGTAAAATTTTCCCTAGATCCAGATTGCTAGAACGAAGTTGTTTTCTTTCGCCGTTTGTCTTTTGTTGCGTCGTTCGATTTGATTCTTTGGCCAACCGGAGTTCTTAAGTTGAACCTTTTGGTTAGATCTCTTGTTTGAGTTTTGCCTGCACATTAGATGAGTACTTATTGTATGCTCGTTTGTTTGTTTGCGATAGAGTATCCGGAGTGTGCCGCCTGTTACTTCGAATCGCTAGGTTTCCCGGATCATCAGCAAGGCAAGTAACACTTTGATCATACTTTTCTACTACCCAATTTTATTGCATTAGATCAATCCTCACACAATGCATGATTTGGATCTAATTAAATTGTGGGATGAGAAGTAGATGAGGTAGTACCTATTACCTATTTATTTTCAAACATTTGGGAGTTACTTTTACGTTTGTTTATTATGCCATGCTATGCTAGTAGACGTGGATTGCGTGAGTGAAATTCATGAAAGATGTGAGATGGTTAATTAATGGTTTATCTAAGGTGACAACTTAAACACACATCTGGGTGGATTGAGGCACCTGGGTATTCCAGGACTTGCCTGTTTTCTTTTGGACCGCCACCCAGGCTCAAAGGGATCATAAGACTATTCATACTAGAAACTTCCGTGTGCAGCCACAAGCTATTATGGGCTCTAGCATAGTTGACTAAGTTGTGTGAACTCTTACAGTGGTAGACTAGCAGATGTAGGGGATGTAGGTGGTACGGTCTACCCGATCGTAAGGTGCTAGCGCTTCTGAAAGACTATGTCTCGGTCATCCGTCTTCTCAAACACCCTGTAGTGCTAGAAACCAAACGGAGGCGATCAATTCTTGTGGGGAAAAGTGCGCAAACCTCTGCAGAGTGTAACAAACTAATCATGATTAGCCGTGTCCCCGGTTATGGACATCTTGAGTATCTAGTACCTGGATTTTCATGTGAATCTCAACATGTTACTCTAAATTAATTTTGTTGGGTTATTTTAATGATGATGCTTAAGTGGGATTGAGAATGCTGTCAACCATTCTCAATGTTTAACAACTACCATGATAGTTAAATAAATTTTATTCCTTTGAAGTAGGGAAAAATTGGCTTTACGCAAAAACTGTAACCATAGAGCTTTCCACCAGCCAAATATGCATGTAGTATAGTTGTTTCATTCCATTACTCTCTATGTGTTACCTTGCGAGCATATTCCATGTGCTGACCCGTTTTCGGGCTGCAACGTTAATGTCGCAGATTTTTCAGACGATGATTAAGGACTTTTTAGGTCGTGGTTCTATACTGAGTGATGCCGTTGGAGTTGATGGACTCACTTATCTTCCAAGCCTTCCGTTGTTATCGTTATTAGATGGCCTTAAGCCATATTTATTGTACTAAGTTCTCTTATGAGACACTCGATGTAATAAGTGTGTGATTGCTACTCTGCTATAAATCCTCCGAGTACTGTGTGGTGTCAGCATTACTGATCCAGGGATGACACCGGAGCACAGAGATCAGACTGTTTGAGGTCTGGTCTCTACAGAGATGGTATCAGAGCACACGCTGACTGTAGGACACGACCACTAAGCTAAAAGACCTAGATCACTATTCGCTCTCTTCTCCTCTGACCTCTCATCTTTTCTACTCTTTAGGATGGCGGATGCAAGGAACAAGTTCACACAACCGGATGAAGATACACCCTTTGGACGACACTTGAAGGAAGTCACTAGGTACCTGAACATAGGAGTACCAAGCTTCACCAGAACCTACAACGCCACTTTACCTGAAGAAGAGCGCTGGATGATTCAAGTTCAAGTTCCAGGCAGGACGTTCATGCCAGTCACTGAGCCCATAGAGTTTTCATTTGATGCACCAACTTGGAGTCTAGGAAAGAGCATGGCAGGTCACATCGCCATGGGACGCATTGGAGAAGTCTACCGCAAGGATCTCAAGGATACTATCTACCAGATTTGTGGGTGCCGAGATGAACACTGGGAGATGATCAGCACCAGGAAGGATAGATCAATTGCAGCTTTTATCCAGGAGTTAAATCAGCACATTCGACGACAGGAGAACCAGATGTGCGACGACATGATAGATCTGAAGAAGGTTAAGACTAGAATCAAAGAACTAGAGGAAGAAATCAAGGCTACACATGAAGATTATGAAGAAGAAAATTGAAGTATTGGTGGAGAAGAATGACGACCTAATCAAGAAGATTGGAATATTTATGGGAGGCCCTACGCTAGTAGATGAAGACGAAGAACCCCAGGAAATTAGCCCGGAAGACTACATCATCATCGACGGCACCGACTCGGAAGCACATAGTAGCGATGATGACTATGTTGATGAAGCTAGAGCAGATATCATGGAGTCTGCAACCGAAGAATATTTCTAGTAGACCACCTCATCAGTAGTAGTAGTCCACCATGTAAATATAGTAGTCCGAGCACTTTTGCGATAGTCAGATTGATTGTATGCCCTTGTTTGATTGATTGAAGTGAATTGTTTGCTTTTGCCTCATGTGCATATGGGTAGTGTTTTCTCTTTAGACCCCCTCTATTCTTATATCTCATCTTTTCTAAAAACCCTCAGATGCCTCCGAGATGTGACCCCGGATTTGCTTTCCCACTGGAGCTCACCCAGTTGATCCAGCAGCAAAACACATTGATGCAGTTGCTAGTCCAGAATCAGAATTTGGGGAACAATAACAACAACCCACCACCACCACCACCTGTTGACCACTTAGCCCGTTTTCTTAGGCTGAATCCGCCGGTGTTTTCCAGTAGCACCGAGCCGATAGTAGCAGATGATTGGCTCCGCAAGATAGCTAGGGAGTTGACTACAGCAGGTTGCACCAATGCGGAGAAGGTGAAGTTTGCCGCACATCAGCTAGAAGGACCCGCAGCATCATGGTGGGAGAATTTCACAGCCACTTTCCCAGTCGACACTGTCACATGGGACCAGTTTCAGCAGGCTTTCCGTACTGCCCATGTTTCATCAGGAGCTATGGCCATGAAGAAGCGTGAGTTTTGTAACTTGCACCAAGGAGGACGGACAGTTGGCCAGTATGTGGAGGAATTTAGTAAGTTAGCACGTTATGCCCCAGATGACGTCGCTACGGATGCAGCTAAGCAGGAGAAGTTTCTGGAAGGACTGAATGATGGGTTGAGCATGCAGTTAATGGTGGCCACCTTCAACAACTACCAGGAGTTGGTAGATCGTGCACTTATGATTGAAGGGAAGCAGCATCAAATTGAGAATCGCAAGAGGAAATATGGACAAGGAAAGTACAATTCAGGAGCTCAGCAGAAGCCACATTTTACCCCTAGACCGGGAGGAAATTTTCAGCATACTCATGGAGAAGATAGCTCGCACAATCACAATGGCACCAAGAATGGTAATGGCAATGGAGGAAGCAACGGCCAGAACCGCACCAACCCCTCAACCCCATCCAAGAAGGACCTAAACCAAGTCACTTGCTTTAAGTGTTCGAAGACAGGACATTATGCCAATGAATGTCCTGAATTACAAAATGGAAATACCAATGGAAGTTCTGGAAAGAAGCCAAACCCTTTCAACAGGGGACAGGTGAACCACGTTAGCATGGAGGAGGTTGAAGCTCAGCCCGATGCAGTAATAGGTAAGTTTTTGGTTAAGTCATTTACTGCACTCGTTCTTTTTGATACTGGTGCATCGCATTCATACATCTCAAGGGGATTTGTGGATAAGTATAACCTACTAACCCAAGCCCTTAGGTCACCCATGTTAGTAACCTCGCCCGAAGCTGAGTATGTGGCTAGTCTATGGTGTGATCGGTTACCATTAAGGATTGGTAACTATGTTTTTCCCTCAGACCTAATAGTATTGGAATCTCAAGGATTGGATGTGATATTAGGCATGGATTGGTTATCAAAGTATGAAGGGAATATTGAATGTACTAGTAAGTCAATTTTGCTTACCACCCCAGAAGGGAGAAGGATCAAGTATGTATCCCGGCATGTGCCAAAGAGGACTCAAGTAAATTTCCTAACATGAGTTGTGCAGGAGGAAGTACCAGTGGTAAGGGATTTCCCTGATGTATTTCCAGAAGAGTTGCCAGGCATGCCACCGGATAGAAATATCGAGTTCTTGATTGAGCTATTACCAGGCACAGGGCCAATATCAAAGAGACCATATAGGATGCCAGCCAAGGATTTGGTGGAAATTAAGAAGCAAATTAAGGAGTTACTGGATAAGGGATATATTCGCCCAAGTTCTTCACCTTGGGGATCGCCAGTACTTCTAGTAGAGAAGAAGGATGGATCATTAAGGATGGTTGTTGATTATCGAGGATTGAATGAAGTAACGATCAAGAACAAGTACCCACTACCAATGATCAACGATCTGTTTGATCGATTGCAATGAGCTAAGGTATTCTCCAAGATCGATCTGCGATCAGGATACCACCAGTTGAAGATTCGAGAACAGGATATTCCGAAGACAGCTTTTACTACTAGATATGGGTTATATGAGTACACTATTATGTCATTTGGTATGACTAACGCACCTGCCTATTTTATGAACATGATGAACAAAGTGTTTATGGAGTTTTTGGATAAGTTTGTCGTAGTGTTCATTGATGATATCCTGGTTTATTCGAAGAATGAAGAGGAGCATAAGGAGCATTTGCGTTTGGTACTTGGAAAACTCAGAGAACATCAATTATATGCCAAGTTCAGCAAATGTGAGTTTTGGTTGAAGGAAGTAGGATTCCTCGGACATGTTATATCTGGTGAAGGTATAGCAGTAGATCCCACTAAAGTTGAAACCGTGACCAAGTGGGAAGCCCCAACAACAGTTGGAGAGATCCGGAGTTTTCTTGGACTCGCAGGATACTACCGGAGATTTATTGAGAATTTCTCAAAGATTGCGAAGCCTATGACAGAGTTATTAAAGAAGGATACCAAGTTCATATGGACAGAGGAGTGTGAGGCTAGTTTCCAGGAGTTGAAGAAACGTTTGGTTACCTCAACAGTGTTGATTTTGCCAGACCAGACCAAAGATTGTGAGGTGTACTGCGACGCTTCACGTCGAGGACTTGGAGCAGTGCTTATGAAGGAAGGGAAAGTTATTTCATATGCCTCAAGACAACTGAAACCTCATGAGTTGAATTATGCTATGCATGATTTGGAGTTAGCAGCCGTAGTCCATGCATTGAAAACATGGAGACATTTTCTCATAGGAAATCATTGTGAGGTGTACATGGATCATAAGAGTTTGAAGTACATTTTCACACAGAAGGAGTTAAATCTCAGACAAAGGAGATGGTTGGAGCTTATCAAAGATTATGACATGAAATTACATTATCACCCCGGAAAGGCTAATGTAGTAGCTGACGCATTAAGCCGTAAGAGCCATGTCAATACATTAAAGATGGGAGAAATACCCAAGGAGTTAGTAGAAAATCTTCGTGAACTATGTCTGGAAATAGTTCCAAGAGGCTATGTAGCAGCGTTGGAGATTTAGTCAACTTTGATGGATAGATTCAGAGAAGCTCAAAGGACTAACAAAGAGATTGCCACTATAAAGGAGAAACTGAGCAAAGGAAAAGCTAAAGGATTTCATGAGGATGAACACGACACCCTATGGTTTGAAGACTGTGTTTATGTGCCCAATGACCCGGAGATCAGGAAGTTGATTTTGCAAGAGGCACACGACTCACTGTATTCGATTCACCCAGGAAATACCAAGATGTATCTGGATTTGAAGGATATTTTCTGGTGGACCGGAATGAAGAAGGATATAGTGGAGTATGTAGCCGTTTGTGATGTATGCCAGAGAGTAAAGGCAGAGCATCAGAAGCCAGCAGGATTGTTACAACCATTGCCGATACCCGAATGGAAGTGGGATAAGCTAGGCATGGATTTTATCACGGGATTGCCCAGGACTCGTTCAGGCTATGACTCAATTTGGGTTGTAGTCGATCGATTGACGAAAGTAGCTCATTTCATCCCAGTAAAGACCACTTACACCAGTGCTAATTTGGCAAAGATATACATGACCAAGATCATATGTCTGCATGGAGTTCCGAGGAGTATCGTATCAGATAGAGGAACCCAGTTTACCTCAAAGTTCTGGAAGCAGTTGCACGAAACTTTGGGTACCAGACTAGAATTCAGTACAGCTTTTCATCCACAGACAGATGGACAGACCGAGAGAGTAAACCAGATTCTGGAGGATATGCTGAGAGCTTGTGCGCTAGTTGGAGACCGCCAGTTGTTTGGACCTGACTTGATTAAGGAGTCTGAACAGAAGGTGAAATTGATTCGCGATAGGCTCAAGATAGCCCAGTCCAAGCAGAAAAGTTATGCAGATTCTAAACGCAAGGAGACAGTTTACGAAGTCGGAGATAGAGCTTATCTTCGAGTATCTCCACTTCGGGGAACAAAGCGTTTTGGAGTTAAAGGGAAGTTAGCGCCACGATTTGTAGGACCATATCGAGTTTTGGAACGTATGGGAGAAGTGGCCTACAAGTTGGAATTGCCCGAAGGATTGTCAGGAGTTCATGATGTGTTCCACGTTTCTCAGCTGAAGAAGTGTCACGCGGAGATGGCTGACATACCGTTGAGAGATACGATGCCTTTGGAAACTATTCAGTTGGATAACGATTTGACCTACGAGGAGAAACCAGTCAAGATCCTCGAGTTTGCCAACCGAGTTACTCGCAGCAAGGTTATCAAGTTTTGCAAAGTTCAATGGAGCCACCACTCAGAGGATGAAGCCACCTGGGAGCGAGAGGAAGATTTGTTCAAGGACCACCCTCACCTATTTTCTAGCCAACCCGAATCTCAAGGGCGAGATTCATCTTAAGGGGGGTAGGTTTGTAACATCCCAAATTTTCAATTTGGAATGTTATACATTAGATCATCAATGCATATCATATTTCTTTTGCATTTTGGTTGATCCTAGAAATTCTACGCAACTCAATGACCCACGGAGAGAGTTGGGGATTTCGATATTTTCATATTTGAGTTCTCTCAAATTTTGAGAATAGGATCATTTGATTTTATTTATTTTATCATCAATTATTTCTATTACAAAAATATGAGAGAGGGAATAAAATGACTTTCCCAAAATAAAGAAATATTGAGGATTTAATAATAAAATCAAATAAGATTTCATTTTGGAGTTTTTCGGTGTTTTATTTGAATTTAGGAAAAATGCGTTTTTCAAAAATTGCATTTAGGTCCAAATAAATGTTCACCTTGTGAGGCTTGATTTTAGAAGCCCGCGAAAATTTATTTCGGAATATTTGGAGTCCGTTTAGTATTTCTTTTTCTTTTTCTTCCGAGTGGAATTTAAAAAAATAACCGCGCCCGACTGGGCCAAGGGCCCAGCCGAGCCAGGCCGGCCCAACCGCCGCCCCTCCCGCTCGAGCCGCTGCCGGACTCGGGAGGAGTCCGAGCCGGAGTCGCCTCGCCACCGCCCGACCCCCTCCCCAAGTCAGCCCCCCCTCTTAAATACCGGACCCCGCCGCCCCTCACCTCACCCCGCCCCGCCCCGATCCAGCTGCCGAGCCGCAGCCGCCCCGCCGCCTGTGCTGCTACCGCCGCCGCCACTGCTGCTGCGTCGCCCCGCGGCCTCCGGAGTGCCTCACCGGAGGTATACCCGCCGCCGTTCGCCTCGGTTTTTTTCGAAACCCTAGATCGGTTTATTTTTTTCTGGTTTATTTATTTAGTGAACGTTCACCGGTTAGTTTCTGTTAATGAACGTCTGTTCAATTAACTATTCATCAGTTTTCTTTTCTCGGATTAAATCCACGATTTCTCTGATCGCGATTCCTGATCCGATTTTTGTTTTAGTTTAATTTTTCGCTCGTTTATCGGAATCAGGTGATTCAAGCGCCTAGAGTTTCGTCTCAAAACCCTCTATTCGTTTAACCAACTTAAACAAGATTTTGCTATTGTAAAATTTGCCCTAGATACAGATTGCTAGAACGAAGTTGTTTTCTTTCGCCGTTTGTCTTTCGTTACGAAGCCAACCGGAGTTCCTGAGTTGAACCTTCTGGTTAGATCTCTTGTTTGAGTTTTGCCTGTGCATTAGATGAGTACTTATTGTATGCTCATTTGTTTGTTTGCGATAGAGTATCCGGAGTGCGCCGCCTGTTACTTCGAATCGCTAGGTTTCCCGGATCATCAGCAAGGCAAGTAACACTTTGATCATACTTTTCTACTACCCAATTTTATTGCATTAGATCAATCCTCACACATTGCATGATTAGGATCTAATTAAATTGTGGGATGGGAAGTAGATGAGGTAGTACCTATTACCTGTTTATTTTCAAACATTTGGGAGTTACTTCTACGTTTGCTTATTATGCCATGCTATGCTAGTAGACGTGGATTGGGTGAGTGAAATTCATGACAGATGATATTGTTAATTAATTGTTTATCTAAGGTGGCAACTTAAACACACATCTGGGTGGATTGAGGCACCTGGGTATTCCAGGACTTGCCTGTTTTCTTTTGGACCGCCACCCAGGCTCAAAGGGATCATAAGACTATTCATACTAGAAACTTCCGTGTGCAGCCACAAGCTATTATGGGCTCTAGCATAGTTGTCTAAGTTGTGCAAACTCTTACAGTGGTAGACTAGCAGATGTAGGGGATGTAGGTGGTACGGTCTACCCGATCGTAAGGTGCTAGCGCTTCTGAAAGACTATGTCTTGGTCATCCGTCTTCTCAAACACCCTGTAGTGCGAGAAACCAAACGGAGGCGATCGAGTCTTGTGGGGAAAAGTGCGCAAACCTCTGCAGAGTGTAACAAACTAATCATGATTAGCCGTGTCCCCGGTTATGGACATCTTGAGTATCTAGTACCTGGATTTTCATGTGAATCTCAACATGTTACTCTAAATTAATTTTGTTGGGTTATTTTAATGATGATGCTTAAGTGGGATTGAGAATGTTGTCAACCATTCTCAATGTTTAACAACTACCATGATAGTTAAATAAATTTTATTCCTTTGAAGTAGGGAAAAATTGGCTTTACGCAAAAACTGTAACCATAGAGCTTTCCACCAGCCAAATATGCATACAGTATAGTTGTTTCATTCCATTACTCTCTATGTGTTACCTTGCCAGCATATTCCATGTGCTGACCCGTTT
The DNA here is from genome assembly GCF_003073215.2 of Triticum urartu. NCBI lineage: Eukaryota > Viridiplantae > Streptophyta > Magnoliopsida > Poales > Poaceae > Triticum > Triticum urartu. Next base: position 170,794,463 of record NC_053025.1, on the reverse strand, counting down.
TCGGGCTGCAACGTTAATGTTGCAGATTTTTCAGACGACGATTAAGGAGTTTTTAGGTCGTGGTTCTATACTCAGTGATGCCGTTGGAGTTGATGGACTCACTTATCTTCCAAGCCTTCCGCTGTTATCGTTATTAGATGGCCTTAAGCCATATTTATTGTACTAAGTTCTCTTATGAGACACTCGATGTAATAAGTGTGTGATTGCTACTCTGCTATAAATCCTCCAAGTACTATGTGGTGTCAGCATTACTGATCCAGGGATGACACCGGAGCACAGAGATCAGACTGTTTGAGGTCTGGTCGCTACATCTCATATGTTTGGCTCCAACAATGTCATCACTTCACATATGCCATGTCCCATCGATTGCTACATGCTTGCCTTGATTGCCTCACACATGATGAACACTTGCTCTTTCTATTGTGTTGAGTGCCACACTATATTCACTACACCCCATGCACATTATGCTTGGATTGTCTTGCACTTCACCCATGTGTTTAGACACTTCATTTTATTTGGTGTTGTGAATGCTTCCTATGCCTACCATAGACCTTTCATTGAGAGCTTTATGCATGCTTGCTATGACCATGAGTTAGATGCTTCTTCTCTTGTCACACACATTTGCATCACTACCTCACACTTGCATACTTGTTTCCATGACATCCTTGCTTGTGCTCAATTTATGTGCTTATATGCCATGTCACAATCCTTTGTCAAACCATATGCTTTGCATGATGACGACACTTGTTTGGTGAATCACCTCTTGAATGCTTGGTTTTGCACTAACACTAACCACATTTGTTTTTCCAAGTGTTTGTTGTCTTTGCTCCTTTTGAAGGAATCCCAAGATGGTGGGACATTGGAGAGTGCCCATTTCGAGCTTCAAGATGACGAGAACTTGGTGATCGACCACTCCTACACGGTGACCCCATCTCTTTCCCATGGTGATTTGGATTTCGATCCGAGGTCAGATCTTTGCCAAGGGAGGGGAGATGATGCGGAGCATCCTACGAACATCACCATGTCAAGCGTCCATTCGGCAAGTGACATGTGCGACATCTACTTCACATACACAAAGGTGAATCATCTCCTTTACACATGCTCACTTGACCCCTTCATGGATGGTATACTACGTGACACTCCACTCGTGTGCATGCATATGTATTGTCGGAATGCACGGATGATGAGGAGGAGTGCAAGCGCAAGTGTACAACTACACCATCCGCGAGGGAAGCCTGGAAGAGAAGATGGAAGAAGGAGCCGCAAAGTCTATAGCGACCGGACGACCAGAAGCAGCCGGACATCCGACCCTCTACAGCTGCCGGACGATCGACGAACACCGGACATCCGACAAGTCCCAGGCACCGGATGTCTGACACTCACCGAAAATCCGGTGCCACCCATCCCGAAGCAAAACGACGGACGTCCGACGCCCTCCGAACGACCGGACCCCCGCGAGCGACCGGACTTCCGACGCCAACCGGACGTCCGACCCTGCCTGTGCATAGCCGGGCCTTTGGCCTTGTATCTCTCTCTCTCTCCGCTTACCCCTTCGTGGCTTAGACTTTAAATAGACCTTCCCCTCATCCTTTCTAGGGTTAGCAAAGTTATAGCTCATTTGATAGAGAGCTTTGCTCCTTATACCACTCTACTCTTGAGAGAGAGAGACTACTACTCCATTGGAGGCCAAGACCTCCATCTAGGAGAAGATCCTGCGGCATATATCGTCAAGACCCCTTCATGGGAAGATCCATCTAGGATATCATCAAGACCTCCTTTTGGAGATGAACCTTACCTTGTATCTTTCCCTTTGTTGTTCATGTACCTTGTGGATCCTGTGTGTTTGATTATCTAGTGGATGTGTGATTGGACTTGTTCTTGAGTGTTTTGCCTTGTAATTTCTCTCCGTTATTCCCCGTGTTCTTCATGTTCTTAGTTGGGATCCTCTCCTTTCGTGAAAGATCGGCCGTATAGGGTTCCACCCTACATCAAGGAATCATGGCAATCATGTCGTGTGTGCAAATTGTGGGCACGAATAATGAACAAGACATATCACAAGCATGAAAGGAGGATATGAGAAAAATAGGATCAATAGCATGAGGCACATGATAAACATGGCAAGAACAACAAGGATCTCCACCAAGAATGCAAATACACATAGGAGTAGCATAATGGTGAATCATGGGTAGATGCAAGCAAGGGTCACAATTGCATGGCAAAGGCATAAAAGCAAGCATAGCATGCAAAGTGAACACAATAAAATGAGCATGATGCGACAAGCAGTATATAGCCCATAGCCGTGTGAGAGCCAAGTGAGAGAGATGCGCGTAGTCGTTGCGCGAAGAGAATGGTGGTAAGGATAGTCCACATGATCCCAAGTCATCTTTGCTCTCAAGAGCTCATTTCGTCAACTCTTGGGATTGAGAGGTTGATGAGTAAACGTGAGTACCTACACAAAACAAAGACAAAAGGAAAATTGTGTGTGCATGGTATATGTACACATCATCCATCATGGTGTGCACGTGCAGGTGTTGGTTAGCAGAAAATAGACAATGCTCAAATAAATGAGATGCGTGATATAGAAACATGTCATCCGTCATGATAGGTTTGTTGTTATGTATAGCATAATGGAGACTCAAATTGTGTAATGCATCACAAGAAATATGTAGAGCATTGTTATTCATGGAATGCAAACGGTGCAAGCAATTATGAGAGTCCTGCAAAGTATGGAATGCATCAAAATCTCCTAATATGTATGAGGAAACTATGGGGGTCTCCTCATGAGAATTAATGGAAACATCACATGGAGAATATTGACAACATCCAAAACAAAGCATATTTGGTTCTATGTGATCATGTCATGGCATAGTAGATGAATTGCGCAAATCATGTAAAGGAAGCATGACAATATCATCACATGAAAAACAAAAGCCAATGATCATCATCTCGTCATCTATGCCATAAGTGCAACTGGGATTTATGTTAATGGGGCATGCATAGCTACTATGTTGAGATTGAAATGATGCAATATGGGAGATCTCACTCATAGCATATGACAAGTTCAATGGATTGTCAAACATGATGTGACCAATAGAATTTTCACATGATATCCTATGGAGCATAGCATCACAACTAGGAAACTTGACATGCTTGTCATCATATTCATCATAAATAGGTAAGTCATGATATGAGGAAGTCGCACTAGCATGCAAGCGATCAGTCGTAAAATAGTCCACTAGTGGGATAAGAGAAGCATCATCACCTATGTTACCTTTGGAGCATCGCTCGTGTGTTGTAGGTGAGGTGTCGAAGACCAAGTTGTTGTCATCTTCTTCTTAATGGAACCATGTGGGGGGGGTGCATCATCGTCCATCATGGCCATGGTCGTCTCCATTGGAGGTATGGACTTGTCGAGGATAGGTGTGTCGTCATGTGGGAGACCTAGCACCAAAGAAGAAAACACACTAGGAGTAGAGGTTAAGTCATTAGAAATCAAAGTGGCCTCACGTGCCGTGTCAACTACCTCACTCACTAAGTGGTGTGGCTCACTCACTCCCTCTCGGATGCTCTCACTCATATGGTTGGTGGAGTCACTCAAATGGCTCTCAACCTCACATGGGATGTGTGGCATGCTCTCAAGTGTGGGGCTAGTGGTGGTCACACTCATCCTCTCATAGTAAATGCATTCAATGTCATATATGGTGGAGTCACTCATCTCACTCATGGGTTGGTGGAGAGATGTAGGTGCAAATGTTTCCATGCTCAATCATGTCGTAGTCGTAGCCGTGGATGAAGGCCGAAGATGGCACATCATCACTCTCCTCTAAGACCGAAGATAAGGTCTCACGTGCGGTCTCGTAGCTTGACTCAGAGAATGACTCCTTTTGGGGCACCGTCTTCATGTAGTTGAAGAGGTTCATGCTCGTCGCCGTGGTCGAAGGGGATGGCCCTAGCTCGACCGTCTTGTCGCCGTCTTGTTATAGGAGGCCCATATGATGTGGCACCTCTTAGCTCGTCTCCATGACCGAAGGGAATGTCCCATGCTCGGCCATCTTCCTTGAGGGGCTTCCGAAGATGGAAGTGTCGCCCTCGCTCATAGGTGGTCGCCTTGTAGTTGAAGATGTCGATGTAGGCGAACTCATGGCAAGTAGGCGAAGATGCCGTACGTCCAAAGGCGAAGATGCCTTGATAGCACTTGGCAAAGATGCCGAAGTGGTTGGTGTAGCCGTAGCTCCGTCTTGGTGGTGCTTGTATCGCGGTCTTCTCTTTTTCTCATGACGTTTGGACTTGGCATGAAGTAGGGCTTGTTGGGACTTGTGCATTTGCGCTTGGTGAGCATCGTCATGATGATGTTGGTGTTGTCGCACTTGAGCTCGTAGTAGATGTCGTTCGTCGTCGTCATGTACATGTTGCTTGGAGGTGACTTGCCCTTCATGACGAGGTGGATCACGAACGTGATGGCGGTCACCATGGAGATGTGGATGTGGATGACTTGAGCTTGCATCATTTTTGTGCTCCGAAGACTTGTGACTTGAATGTTGCCGCCTTGAGGATGATGAAGGGGAAGAACGGTTGATCAACAAGGTCCGAATATCCTCCATCCTTGCATCTTGCTCCTCCTTTTGTGCGGAAAGCTTGTTGTCGATGTAGTCCCTTTCCCTTGCTTTGGAGTGACGAATGTCGATGGAGAGGTTCTCGATGCGCTCTCGCAATCTTGATTGTGTGCCTTGCATTTGTCATTGTAGATCGAAGATTGACACTTTGGTGATGTAGTTGTTCACGCAGTCATTGTTGTGGAAGACCAGAGATGAAATGCCTTGCCTATCCATCACAATACTCGAGCAAATATGAGTGGAGAAAGGAGAAGAACTTATACCAAATGTACCTTGACCGATGTTGAAGATGGATCAATGAACACTTGATGATGTAACAAGGAAATAGCACAATTGGTACCAATTCTTGTTGGTTTCTCACACTTACACAAATAAGGCTTATGGTGGAGCTCGGTGAGTATAGTGGCACAAAAAATTTAATGTAAAATGTTAGCAAGAGTCAATAATGTTGAAAGATATTCAAAAATTTGCAAGTGAAACAAGTAGACCAATAGCAATATGTGGCACACGAAAACACACACACAGATAGATAAATGGGGTCGTGCAACCAAGGAATGAGCACAAAATGTGGAATCCACGGAAAACGCTCATGTTGCACAACTCAAGAAAGACGCTAGCATGATTTCTCTATAGGCGGATATGACAGTTGTGCACAACCTATACGATGCAAAATGTATGAACTTCTATCCCAAGTATGCTATGTGTATGATGTTCCGGTGGTATGATCTAATCGGATATGACAATCTTATGTGCAATGTGGTATGATGCTATGGCACTTGCTTACAAGCTCTTTGTTCACTCTTTTTCTTTTCTTAAAAGTTTATTCTCTTTTTTTGTATATGTCCACAATGCGGAATGCACAAACCAAGATAGCGATTGGGTATATGTGGGAACAAACTTGAGGCACAAGAGATGATATGATACCAAGACGATACCAATATGGTATGGTATGTATGCAATGTATGGGCGGATCACTAATGTGCACAAGTAACGTTGCCGGCAATACTCAAAGGCTAGTCTTGATAGGCAAGTGACGCAAAATGGCTAGGGGTTATGTTATAGGGTGGAACCCAAAGTGGAGATGTTTCACGAATTGGAGGGGGAATCCCCAAGAACAATATGAACACAAGAGGGAAACCAAGAGGAACACTCAAGAACAAGTCCAATCACACATCCACTAGAAGAACAAACACACAAGATCCACAAGGTACATGAACAATCAAAGGGAAACAAGATACATGGTAGAGTTCATCCCAAATCCTATGAAGGAGATGAGGGCTTGATGATCTAGATAGATCCTTCCCTAGATGGGGCCTTTATCCACTAGGGATCTTCTCCAATGGAGGCCTTGTACTCCAATGGAGTCTTCTCTCTCAAGAGGAATCCCACAAGGGGAGGTACATGAGCTAAGCTCTAATATCTAGATCTATTCTTAGCTAAGTCTAAATGGAGGAGGAAGGGGAGTATATATAGGTCCAAGGGATGAAGGGGTAAGTAGGGACGAGATGGGAATACAAGGGCCAAGCCCAACAGCCATGCACAGGGGGTCCCGTGTGCACGGGGTAAGTGGAGCCCGTGCGCACGGGGTATCCAGAGACCTGACGCATGAGCCCATGCGCACGGGGTCCATGGGGCCCGTGGACACGGGGGTACCGTGGGCACGGTACACGCCCGTGCGCACGGGGTCTTCAGGACCGCCAGCCTGGGAGGCCCGTGGGCACGGGGTCGGAGGGGGCCGTGTGCACGGGGTCGCCTGGGAGCTGTTGCCTTCTTCTTGGCGCTTCCTTCTCGGCTTCGAGGCTTCCCTCTTGGATGGTGTAGATGTTCTCTTCTTCTTCGACTCCTCCTCGATGAATGTGTAGCTCCGCTCACACCTATGTATGCACACGAGAGAGGGGTCAAGTAGTATACCATCCTCGGAAGGTACGAGTGGACACGTGTAAAGGAGATGATTCACCTTTGTATGTATGAAGTAGATGTGGCACGTGTCACTTGGCAAATGGACTCTTGACATGGTGATGTCCATAGGATGCTCCACATCATCCCCTCCCCCTTGGGAAAGATCTAACCTCGGATCGAAATCCAAATCACCATGGGAGAGAGATGATGTTGCCGTGTAGAAGTTGACGATTACCAAGCATTCATCATCTTGTAGTTTCAAATGGGCACTCTCCAATGTCGCACCATCTTGTAATTCCTTCAAAAGGAGCAAAGATAACAAGCACTTGGAAAAACAAATGTGGTTGGCATAAGAGCAAAACCAAGCATTCAAGAGGTGAGTCACCAAACAAGTGTCGTCATCATGCAAAGCATATGGTGTGACAAAGAATTGTGACATGGCATGTAAGCATATCAATCGAGCACAAGCAAAGATATCATGGGGACAAGCATGCAATTGTGAGGAAGTGATGCAAATATGTGTGTCAAGAGAATAAGCATCTACCTCATGGTCATAGCAAGAGTGCACAAAGTGCTCAACAAAAGGGCGATGGTAGGCATAGGAATCATTCACAACACCAAAGGAAATGAAGTGTCTAAACACATGGGGCAACTGCAGGACAATCCAAGCATAATGTGCATGGGGTGTAGTGAAAATCGTGTGGCACTCAACACAATGGAAAGAGCAATTGTTCATCATGTGTGAGGCAATCAAGTCAATCTTGTGACAAGCAATGGGACATAGCGTATGTGAAGAAGTGACATTTTTGCAACCAAACATATGATAGGAGCAAGTAATCCAAGAATTGGATGCAACATGGAAAGCAATCATAGTAATCAAGTTGTGCAAGCTAGTAGTGCGAAGATGCAACATACTAGAGGAAATCATGGCAATCATGTCATGTGAGGAAATCATAGGCATAGGCAATGCACATGACATATCGCAAGCACGAACACCAAGCAAGATCATAGTAACATCATAGGCATGGGGCACAAATGGAACATGGCAACAACAAGCAATATATCCACCAAGCTTGCAAATACTCATACAAGTATGTGAATTAAGAAACATGTGCAATGCAAAGCATGGGTCACAAATGCATGGCAAAGGTATAGGAATGGCAATATCATGCAAAGTGAACATGGCAATATGGGCATAAAGTGAGAAGTGTTAAATAACCCATAACCATGTGAGGGTCGTGTAGAAGTGATGCGCGAAGTCTTTACGCGAAGGGAGTGGTGGTAAGGACAATCCACGGGATCCCAAGTCATCATTGCTCTCTAGAGCTCGTTTCGTTAACTCATGGGATTGTGAGGTTGACGAGTGTTCATGGGTACCTACACAAAAGAACACAAACGAAAGAACGTGTATGCGTGGTAAATGTACACATCACCCATCATGATGTGTATGTGCATGTGTGAGTTAGCACAAGATAAAGAATGCTCAAAGAAATTTGAGGCACGGTAGAGAAACATGTCATCCATCATGCAATGATAGTTATTGTGTTCAACATGATTGGGACGGAATTTATAGCAAGTGTGTGGCACAACAATAGCATTTTTATTCATAGGGAGCATATGGTGCACACAAGTATGAGGAACATGCAATGGATGGGATGGATCAAAATCTCCTAAAATGTATGAGGAAACTATGGGGGTCTCCTCATGAGCAATATCGGGAACATCATATGGAGAAAATGGACAACATCCGAAACAATGCATATCCGAAGCTAGGTGGTCATGGCATGGCATATGAGATAAATGATGTAAAGGAAGCATATCAATATCATCACAAGGAAAAGAAATGCCAATAACCATGGGCTTGTCATCTATGCTATATGTGCAAATTCGGTTCATTTTAATGGCATATGCATAGTCACTACGATGAGATTGCAAATATGACATATGATGGATCTCATGCATAGCATATGACAAATCAAGCAGATTGTCAAACATGATGTGACCAAGAGAATTATCACAAGAAATCCTATGTAACATGGCATCAGAACTACTAGACTCCTCATGGAAATCATCAAACTCATCATAAATGGGTAAATCATCGCATGGGGAAGTCGAACTAGCATGAAGCATGGTAATAGGTTGGTCAACATCATGCAAGCAATCAATGTCAAGAATGTCCACTAGTGGGACAAGAGCACCACCTTCACCTATATTACCTTTCTCATTCCACTCATGTGGTGTAGGTGAGGTGGCAAAGACCAAATGGTGGTCATCATCTTCATCTTGATGGAACCATGTGGGGGTGCATCATATTCCACCATGGCCATCGTCTTGTCCAAAGGAAGGACGAAGTCATCATGTATCGGCTCGTCATCATATATGGGACCTAGCACCAAATGAGAAGACACAATAGAGGTAGAGGTCAAGTCGTTAGAGTTGAAAGTGGCCTCACATGACCTATCAACTATCTCACTCTCTCTATGTGGTGGTTCACTCACTCCCTCAAGGTAGGTGCACTCAAACTCACATATGGTGGAGTCACTCATCTCACTCAAGTGCCGGGGGTTGTGGCTCTCCTCACATGGGAGTTGCGGCAACTCGTCCTATGTGGGGCTCGTGGTGAAGTCACTCTCACTCTCAATATGGTGGCACAAGTCACTCAAGTCATTATATGTCGTCGTGGTCGAAGGGAAAATCCCATGCTCAACCGTCTCGTAGTCGTCCCCGTGGATGAAGGTCGAAGATGGCACATCATCACTCTCATCGCGGATGAAGGCCGAAGATGGCACATCATCTCTCTCACGGTCTTGTAGCGTGGTCGATGCGAAGTGAGCTCGGGGTCGAGTAGAGTTGGCCTTCACTCGTTCTTGCTCTGCCTTGAGAGCACCAATGTAGTTGTCGTCGAGGGACTTGTAGTTCTCAAGGAAGATAGTCTCGGAGATGTCGTTGTTCAATCCCATCATGAAGTAGAACTTCATCCAAATGGGGTCGTCCATGCCGGCACGTCGCAAGGCTTCCTTGATGTTCTTGAACTACTCATCGAGGGACTTGGATCCTTGTATAGTGTTCTCCAATTAGCGTTGAAGATGTTCCGTGTATGTGGAAGGCACAAATTCTCGCCGCATCGTTTTCTTCATCGTGGGCCACGTCATGGTGAAGCTTGTTGAAGGTTTATGAATCCACCATGTCGATGCATAGTCATGGAAGGTACTTGTGGCGCACTTCACTTGATCGTCGAAGGGTACTTGATGTAGCTTGAGGTAGTCGTCCATCTTGCACTCCCACTTGAGGTATTCATGGGGGTCAATAGACCCAAAGAATGGAATCTCCTCGGTGATGTCGATGTCGTAGTAGCTCGAGGGAGTAGTGGACTTGAGCTCGTGGAGTAGTGGAAGATGTCGTACATCCGAAGGTGAAGATGCCTTGAAGTCACTTGGCGAAGATGCCAAAGGTGTTGAAGAAGCCGTAGTCTTGAGGTCGAAGTCGTGGCTCTGTGTAGCCCGTGTGCACGGGGGTATAGGAGGCCGTGTGCACAGGGTCCCGTGTGCACGGGGGTCGAGGGCCCGTGTGCACGGGGTTGGCAGAGCAGCCAACGCCTGTCCTGAAGCTCGCTCTTCATGGTCATGTCGATGTCGATGCTTCTGTGTACTTGCCGAAGATGGTAGCTCGGGAGTCTTTGCACTTGAGCGTCTTCTCGAAGATGAGGAAGATCTCTTGCGGTTCTTGATGAGGGCCTTGAGCTCCTCCATTTTCTTGTCCATCTTGGCGTCGATGAAGTTCTTCACAACATTGAACTCGTCGTCGTGGTTGTAGACCGGAGATGATGTGCTTTGCCTATCCATCACAAGACTAGACAAAGGTGAGTAGGAAATGAGATAAACAATACCAAGCTACCTTTTCCCAACCTTGTGGATGTATCTCGTATCACTCAATGTGAAATGAAAGAATAGTGGAATTGGTACCGGACTTATTCACTCACACCTACAAAGTAAAGCTTGTCGAGGGGCTTGGTTAGGACAAGTGGCACATATTTCATGCAAATTGAAGTCCAAGATATTGTAAATGTTGAAATAAATCCAAAGGACTCAAAATGCAAAGCAAGTGATCACAAATATAGAGGAGGGAAATAAAGAAACACACACGATGGGATAATGGGGCTTGTGCAACTATAGGGATGAGCAATACAAGATTGCCTAACAAAGACTAAGCTCATGTTGCACAAACACTAGGAGATCACTAGCTTGATTGCACACTTGGGCACGATTCACCACTTGGCACCAACCTATATGTATGCAAGCTAAATGTTTCCTATTCCATGTATCCTCATGCACAAGTATCTCTTTTCATGCTCAACACTCTTTGCTTATAAGCTTATGATCGTTCTTTTCTTGCTTAAAAGTTTTTTTTACTTTTCTCTTCCTTTCCACTATGTTTATTGAGCCTCAACTGCAAACATGAGATAAGTATCACAAGATATGCACGGGAGCAAGCAATTGCACTATATGATATGTCCAATGATGCAATAATATGATATCGTATCACTATGGTGTACAAGTTTTCGCGAAGCCCGGCAACACTCGGATAACTAGTCTCAATAGGTATGAAGGTATTCGCAAAGATGGTGGGGCTATCAAGATTTAATGGCAAGGAAGGAAAAGTTTATGATGGAATGGATACCTTCATCACACTTAACCTTTCACGAAGTCGGTGGGTAACCGGCCTTGCTTCCGGTTGAAGATGGTCTCAAAGGATGGATGGTCGTCGTCGATGTGGAAGCTCGTGGTGGATGTAGTTGATGGACCGATACAAGTCACCGGTGGTGGATGAAGATGTAACCGTCCCTAAGTAGCCGAAACACCTTAGTTGACTCAAATCACAACTCAACCAACTGCAAATGCCATAAGAACCAAAAAGGGTTAGTTTGTGGAAGTTGTATGTGGTGGTGCGGAAGTTATGGCGGATGGATTATGCAAAAGATGCAAAAATGGAGGAAATTTTATGGAGTCAAATGGTGGTAAAACCAAGATGAGCATCTCGGGAACGTCGCTAGCTTTTCAACGAGCCAAAGAACACCCAAATCGGAGTTCAGGAGTGGAACTTATGACCGAAAACGTAAACTGGACGCGGCTGATTTCGGGAGGGCCATGTGCACGGGGTCCAAGGCCCGTGGACACGGGGTCCCATGTGCACGGTACATGTACCGAGGGCACGGGGTCACCTGGGACTATGCAGGGGCCCGTGGGCGCGGGGTAGGCGGAAATTTCACGATTTTTGGGTCAAATTCGAAGGGGGAAAGAAAAATTTGGGTATGGGGACGCAAGAGGGGGTAGATCTACTTGATATACATCAGATCCACAGATCAAAATCAAAACTTCAAATCACAACAAAAAATTGGTATGGCTCTTCTTGTGGGGAATTTTCGAAATTGGGCAAGAACAAGCAAAATTAGGCTAGAAAACTAAGAAGGGGGGCTCCAATTTCGTGAGAAACCATGGCTCTGCTACCAAGATGTTGTAGGGTGGAACCCTACGTGGAGATCTTTCATGAATTGGAGGGTGAATCCCCAAGAACAAGATGAACACAACAGGGAAAACAAGAGTAACACTCAAGAACAAGTCCAATCACACATCCACTAGACCAACAAACACACAAGATCCACAAGATACATGAACAATCAAAGGGAAACAAGATACATGGTAGAGTTCATCCCAAATCCTATGAAGGAGACGGGGGCTTGATGATCTAGATAGATCCTTCCCTAGATGTGGGCTTTATCCACTAGGGATCTTCTCCAATGGAGGCCTTGTACTCCAATGGAGTCTTCTCTCTCAAGAGGAATCCCACAAGGAGAGGTACATGATCTAAGCTCTAATATCTAGATCTATTCTTAGCTAAGTCCAAATGGAGGAGGAAGGGAAAGTATATATAGGTCCAAGGGATGAAGGGGTAAGTAGGGACGAGATGGGGATACAAGGGCCAAGCCCAACAGCCACGCACAGGGGGCCCCGTGTGCACGGGGTAAGTGGAGCCCGTGCGCACGGGGTATCCAGAGACCTGACGCATGAGCCCGTGTGCACGGGCTCCGTGGGGCCCGTGGACACGGGGGTCCCGTGGGCACGGTACATGCCCATGCGCATGGGGTCTTCAGGACCGCCAGCCTGGGAGGCCCGTGGGCACGGGGTTGGAGGGGCCCGTGCGCACGGGGTCGCCTGGGAGCTGCTGCCTTCTTCTTGGCGCTTCCTTCTCCACTTCTAGGCTTCCCTCTTGGATGGTGTAGATGTCCTCTTATTCTTGGACTCCTCCTCGATGAATGTGTAGCTGCGCTCACACCTATGTATGCACACGAGAGAGGGGTCAAGTAGTATCACTACAAAAAATACACTTCCGTGATGATACGTGTTTGTCACAGTAGGTCGCGTTTTTTGTCATGCATGTACATCCATGACAAATTTATGACAGAATCAAGATAGTCATACCTGTGCTGTCGTAGAAGTCTTCCATGACATTACCAACATTATCATCACGGAAGTGCCCACTTCCATGACGATAAATCGCGCGTCACAGAAGTGCTTTTGTCAGGGGTGACCAACATGTGGCATCCACCGTAACGGAACATCATTAAGCTATCGGGTCGGGTTTTGGATCCGATAACCCGTTAACAGCCCCGACCAATGGGGATTTTCTACGTGTAAAATCATCATTGGCTGGAGGAAACACGTGTCGGCTCATCGTCGGGACAGATGTCATCCACTCATTGGACAGAAGGCGCCTATGATACATTGACACGTGGCACGGCCCAACAGAGGCCCATTCCTGTGAAAAGGCCGGCCCGTTTGACTTGGTCAAAAGGTGGCGAGCCGGCCCATGGAAAGCTTGTTAACGACCTGTTCGCATATAGCCCATTTACAGCCCGCTAACCCAAGGCTCGTTACGCCCTATCCGAATTAGGCCCAGTAGCGTCATCTGGGCCATCCAATATGATTCCAGCCCGTTTTCACTTCTGGCCCATGTATGGCCCATGACGTCTTTCGGCCCCTATGAGGCCCTATGTAACTCTTGGCCTATTAACGGCCTGTGGTGAAAATGGCCCATAATGAACAGTGTATCACTTTACACCCATTAACGGCCCGTGGTGAAACTGGCCCGTAATGAACATTGTATCACTTTATACCCATTAACGGCCCGTTAATCCGTTCGGACGTCTCCAGCCCATGTTATCTTTCTGCCTTCTCAGATCCCATTTATTCTTGGGCTCATTCCAGCATTCGTTTACTTACGGCCCGTTACTGCCATTTTCTGCTTGTGGGCCAAATTCAGCTTGTGGTTACAGTCGGCCTGTTTGTGGTCCGTTAATACATTGGGCCGTTCTCATAGCGTCATCAAATACAGCCTATTAATGATGGCCCATTATGGTCAGCCCATGAACGGACGAGTCCAACTCTAGCCCATTTACGGCCAGAATGCGGTCTGTTTGGCCCATGTTTGGCCAATCGATCATACGGCCCGTATAAGGCCCATTGATGATACGACCCGTAGAAGGCCCAATGATGATACGACCCGTAGAAGGCCCATTGTTTCTACGGCCCGTAGAAGGCCCACTGTTTCTACGGCCCGTAGAAGGCCCACTGTTTCTACGGCCCGTAGGAGGCCCAGTGTCACTACAGTAAATATTAGCCCATGCTTATTGTGGCCTAGTTTTAAAAAATAGGTTATTGCAGCCACTAGCAAACCGCAGAAAAAGAACTGCACTGACTACAAGCAAACAAATAAACAAGACAAGAAGGAAATAAATAAGCAAGCAACTTACACTAGGCTATCACGGCTATTACACATATTACATCCATTGGGCATCAAAGTTCGCCACCAGTGCAAATATAGGGAACACAACAGCATATAAACGTCATAGCAAAACAAGTCTAGAACTGAAACCACTTCAGAAGAGCTCAAGAAACAATATCCTGGGTACCCATAATGCTGGAAAGATGCTTATCAAGCTTATTAACTTTCTCTTGTTTGGCGCTTAAGTCCTCCAACGCTTGCTGTTGCACTAGAAAGTATGCATCTGAATTCTGCAGGGACTTCCTCAGTCCTTCGGCTTCCTGTCACATAACATCTGATCGATGTCTTTCAACTTGAAGTTGAGAGTCAAGAAGCCGAACTGATTCAGGCAATGAGTTCAAAGAGCTGGTCCCAACAGTGGTAGCCAATAACTCGAACACTACATCAAGATAGGACTTTGGGGTTGTCTCAGTGTCTTCAATATATTTTTTATCAGCTTTTTTGGAGACCAACAGTGATGTCTCACTATCTTGAACCTTATCTGCATTACTTCCTTTACCATTGCATAACAGAGTACTCTTCTCCAATATTTTATCCGCGTTCTAAAAGAGAAACAAACAAACACATCTCAGGTTTACAATGTAGTATATGAAACTCATTTTGGTAAACCAGTTCAGTAGTAAGGTGGACAGGATAACAGCATGAAACAAACATATATCTATGTAGTATGGTCACTGTATGGTCTATATCATTCTAGTTTATGTTGCCAAATCAAGATAGATACAGTTCGAATCATATCTATTCAAGACAAAGCAGCGTAGACACAATATAAGTGTGGGAAACTACACATCAATAACAACACTTGTAATGTGCATGGCTTGATAACATAACTGTTTATTCAATTGAAACTGAAATCAACATAGAGCAAGTTACAACAGCAAACAGTCAAACATGTTTAAGAAACAGGTTTAAAACATACCTGTTGCGCCATTGGAGTTTCAATTGCATCCTTCAAATTTGAAATTAGTTGGTATTAGTAAATACAGTGATGCAAGAGCAAAGTAGTATGAACCATAGCTACGAAACCTGACCTGAGAACAATTCTTCTTCTGCTTTAAGCGTTGACTTCGGGTTCAGAGTGGTGGTCCTTGTGATTTGGGCACTGCAGTTGCCTTACGAACTACTCGTGTTTGGGTGCTCTGTGGTGGAGACGGTGCTGTGTTAACAGGAACTGGGTGTCTATCTGCTGGGGTTGGGGTTAGAAGGGGTGTAGCTGGTTCTCTGTCCAACTGGGTAGGGGTACAATCTGCATGAGTGTGGGTTATGTGTGGTGGGGCTGGTTCTTGGGAAAGTACAACCGTGGTTCTATCTGCATCGACAGGTAGCACGATCTTTTCTGAAGACCATGTTTTTACTCCCACAGATACTGCCATCACTCCCTCCAATTGAAATGGCTGATAAACAAGAAAAGTAATTGAATGTACAGACATTGTAAGATAGACAGGTGCAATGGATAGTAGGGAAGAAAACATGGCATGAAATAATTCACATTTATGTTGTCTAAGCAAACAGAATAGCAGGACATAATTTCACATATATGATGGCTAATTAAACAGGATAGCATGACACAATTTCACATGTATGATGGCTAACTAAACAGGATAGAATGACATACTTCAAAATATGATGACTATGTAAACAAGATGACATGATATAACTATACGATGTGTCTATTAAAGTGGTTGGCATGCCATAAATCACAAACATGCCGTCGATGGAAACATGATGGCATGATATAATTCACGGATAGAATGACATAATTTAAATATGATGACTATGTAAATAGGATGAGATGATATAACTATATTATGTCTTTAAAAAATGGGTTGGCATGCCATAATTCAGATGCATGCTGTCTATGTAAACATCATGGCATGACATAATTCAAATATATGATTTATATACTAAGGAAGTGAGCAGAGGGCAATCGCATATATGATGTGTCAACTAAGGAGATGGCATTCAATATTGTGTATATGATGTAAAAACTAAGCATTGCAATACAACATATGCATTATATGAGTAATATAACCCTGCCAAGTTTGAGCATACACCTCAGGGGGATAATAGGACTGGTCATCCGCCTCTGAATCCTCCTCTGAAGAGCTATCTGTAACCAGCAAGATATCTGCTTCAGCGGTTAGCATTGTCTGCTTTGAAGACCTTGTTTTCACTCCAGATTTCTCCATCACCAATTCAAATGGCTGATGCACAGGAAGAGCAGTTGAATATACAAACATTGTCGACAAAAGCAATGAGAAATACAAAAAAAGGATGGCATGATATAATTCACATATATGATGATTTCCTAAACAACATGTCATTGCATAATTCACATACATAATGCCTTGCAACAAGATAACATTGCATAATTCACATATATAATGTCTTGCAACAAGATGGCATTGCATAATTCACATGTGGCATTCACACAAAGCATGTCTAAACTAAGCAAATGACATAGCAATGCAAGATACCATACGCACGATATGAGCAACATAACCCTGCCAAGTTAGGGCATGCACCTTGGGGGGAAAATATGACTGGTCATCTATCTTTGAATCCTCCTCTGAGGAGCTATCAGTAACCCGAAAGACATGCGTTTCGTCAGATAGCATTGTCTGCTCTGAAGACCTTGTTTCCACTCTAGATTTTTCAATGACCATGCCAAATGGCTGATGCACAGGAAGAGTAATTGAATGTACTAAAATTGTTGACAAATTTAACACGTAATAAAAAAATGATGGCATGATATAATTCACATATAAGATGACTGGCTAACCAGGGTGGCATTGCAAAATTCACGTATATGATGCCTGGCTAGACAAGATGGCATTGCATGATTCACATATACGATAAAGAAACTAAACAGATGGCATTGACACAAAGCATGTTTAAACTAAGTAGATGACATCTTTAATGTATACAGTAAGCAATGCAAGGCACCATATGCATGATATTACCAACATCAGCATGCCAAGTTAGAGCGAAGACCTCATGGGGTAAATAGGAGTGGTCTTCTCCTTCTGAATCCCCCTCATAACAGTTATCTTCCTCTTGATTATGATCCGAAATGGGTGGAGGGGGGCTGCCTTTGCGCCCACCATGGAACGACGTCTGCACGAAATTTTATTGCCACGCAAGGCTCGTCTCTTTTGCTCTACATGATCAGTTCCATTGTGTACAATAACTGGCATGCATAGGAATAAAACATAGTGAGATTATGTAAGGAGTGCATGCAGAAATCCAGAGTGATGGTAGCAAACTATGGATAGACCCAAAACCAATGATAGCAGGCAGATAATAGCTTTAGTTAAGAAATACAGATAATGGCTCCTTTAATGTTTGTTTGCACCCAACATGAAACTCATAGTAGACACCGGAGATTAACCAGATAGTAGATAGATAGTACTGATTGCTGCCCCAATATGTACCCCACAACCATTTAAAAACTCAAGTTTTAGCATTATTTTGGACATGACTCGGAGTCTAATAGGTGAACACGACAATAATGTAGCATGTCATCATATTAAGCGACGCATAACGTAAGCAGACACGGAAGAGTGTGACCTCTCTTGCGGACCCGTGTAGTCCTCAAGGTCATCTGCTCAGTTGATGATGGTAATGCAGTTGCCGTGGCTGCCAGCGGCGGGGAAGAAGATCTGAGGCGGCGAAAGACAATCTGGAGAGCGGATCCCTGCTGTGGTGAACCCTTCCGTCGTTGGAGCAGCTGAGCTGGGGTGGAACACAGCGGCGCAGGAGCAGGTCAAACCACACAAGGTTTTCTTTGAGACATATCTGTAACAGAAGTAATTGATTAAGGGCTTGTTTGAATTTGAGGATTCTAACAATGCAGGGATAGGAAATAGACAGGAATAGGATAGGAATGCACGTGCAAAACAGAGAATTTAAAAACACAGGATTTCTGCCAATCTAGGTGTTTGATTCACAACAATTGGAAGATCACAGGATGCAAAAAAAGCATGGTGAGATTAAGTCAAACCACAAGAAAATGTATGGTTATAATGCTATTATGCTACTATCTCTTAGACTTGTGCTTGATGAATACGAATATGAAAAGGAGGAGAAGTGGAAACTAGAATTCCTATGGTTTTTCTTTCAAGGAGACACTAAAGGAACAAATCCTACAGTTTTCCTTTGCTCCATTCCTTCGCACCAAATTCATGAAAAGTGGTACCATAGGAAACTTTCCAATTCCGATGTTTTTCATTCACTTTTCCTTTCAAGCACTGGCGATTCTAGTAGGCAGGCTTGAGCAAGGAAAATCCTACACTAAAAAAATGTTTTTGTGCTACTTCTATTACTTTGGACCCAGGCCAGTGCCATACTAGCTCAACTCCCAGGCCCATCGACAAATGCACAGCTCAAACGCACAGAGATAAATAATGATGGCATTCAAGAGAGTCCATCACGGATAGCTAAGTTGCCTGGTACCTCACTACTTGTCATATAGTAGGATAAAATAATCATATTTCCCGTTACTACGAGTGCTTAGTGGACAATATATATAACATGTAGAGTAAAAAAAGATGCAACAAGTGTACAACCTCTTTGGCAAAGCCATGTCGATCTCAGCGTGATTGGGTTGTCCGATGAGGATGCTCCGGCTGACTTGGCTGTCAGAGGAGGGGAAGAAGATCTTAGGCGTCTAGAGATGGAGCCCGACATACTGCTCCGCTGTGATGGAGGGTTTCGTCGTTGGAGCAGCTCCGGTGAGTTGTACGACGCTGAGGCTGAAGCAGGACAAGAGAGACAACGAACAACGTTAACCTGAGTGGAATTCTATTAGCATCTCCAATACATGACGTAAAATACATAACCACAAAGTGCTAGATGTAAAATACATCAGCCGCTCATCTCTAAACTTAACTGTCGAAACTAAATTTAACTGTCGAAACTGAACTTAACTGTCAAAACTAAACTTAACTATTGAAACTGAATTTTGATGTCGAAACTGAACGCACTAGCAAGGTGAGGCTACATGTCGGTCGACTGACTTTTTCATCTCTGGTCAGTCGATTTTGCAGCCATTGGATACGAAATCAAGGGCCTGCGGTTCATCTTCAACCTCCACCCCCCTGAGCCGGCCAAACAGCAGCCCCCCGCCGCCCACGGCCGGTGGTGCGCCGCCCCGCCCGCCACAAAAACACTCCCCACCGCCGGTCCGCCGCCGCCCCGGCCATCCCTCTAGACCCCCCTGTGCCGAGCTTTTTCTCTGGCGATCCCCACGCCACTGCCCCGCCAACGCCCCGCCATCACCGGCGACCACCTCTCCGGTGAGCCCCCCTCCCCGCTGCGGCTGGTTCTTCCTTCACCCCGGCGGCATTGGAGTGAAGTGTAGCTAAATCGGAGCAGCATCGCAAGCAAGAGCAAGAGCGAGAGCAGCAGCGCGAGCAAGAGCAATAGCAAGAGCAGATCAGGCAGGGGACCGAGAGCAAGAGCAAAGCAGCGGCGTGAGCGAGAGCTAAACCAGCAGCAGGTCCTATTGATGTGGACGTCGCCGCCGAGGGAGCGGCGCCGTGAAGGAAGTGGCCGGCGATGCCGCCGTGGATGAGCCGCGCCGTGTCGGCTCGGGACCGAGCGCCGGCAGCACCATGAGATCGAATCAAGAAGAAAATGCGGTGATTAGTGTACAACCTCTTTGGTGGCGCCGATTAGGCCATGGCTTGATCCGAGGAAACGGTGATGATGATGCTCTTCCGGTGGTGCAGGTGAAGACGGCGGTGTGGGAATGGAGGCGGCGCGAAAGACGAGGGGAACGTCGGGGCAGCTCCTTGGAGGTGGAGGACGGGGTGGCTGAACCGGCGGGACGATGAGATCGACGACGGATCCTCATCCGGTATGGTGGATGAGGGACGTCGAGGTGTTGCTGTGGACGACATCGTCGGGGAAGAGGCTCCGGCTGGGTGGCGGATGGAGCAGGGGGTGGGGTTTCGTCGCAGGTTTTCGCGGCCTCGGTGTTCGAATGGGTGGGCGCATGGGATGGCAGTGGGGAACCATGGCTTGGAGACACGCTTGTCCGAAATGTGGGGTAAGTTACGAAAGTACCCCCACCGATTTGAGGCGGTTCTTTCGGTTCAGAGGTACCACGGGCATTTTGCGTGTCGGAATTTCACAGGAGGTGGGAGTTTTCGCGCGTGTTGTAATTTCGGAATAGCAAGGAGCGGGTTGAGATGGAGGGAGTTGTCGGAGCACAACGAGACAAAGATATATCTTAAATATTTCGGGCTAACAAGGCACAGGTTGAAGAGCCGGGAGTTTCGCAGCACGATAGACAGAGACGCTAGCTTGAATTTTTGGCATAACAAGGCGCGGATTGAAATTTCGGAAGAACAAGCTTAACGTGTACCCCAAAAAAAGACAATTTGCACCTCAACACGCACAACACACACACAAAGACCATTTAGACTAGAGTAAGGTACACGTGCATTGCACGCATGAGATTTGGCAACCAAATTATGAATAAATACCACATTATAGCATGCAAGCTTTGAGTCATATATGCATGATGTAGATGTTCGTTTAATTCTTATAGTTCATTTCATTCAAAATCATCTAGTTTTTATAAGAAAGCTAATCTATTTTAAGATTCATGGAATTGTGCGTCGTAAGACATAAAGTAAAAACAAATAATGGCAAATCATGTAGAAAAACATTTGGGCAATTCTGATACGGAAGATTCTAGAACAAATAAGAAGTGCTTGTGTTTTGATGTTTGTGCATTATGCTTAAGTTCAACCATGGAGTCTTCTAGATTATACATGTGGCGAAATCTGGTGGAGTCTAGATGATATCAAACAGCCAGTAGTGCTCAAATTTGCCATGTTTGGACCATCGGATTCGCCTCTTCCAACGACCATCTTTCAAAGTTAAAGTTACCCGCACACAATATAAAAAATATAATATATAATATATATATAGGGGTATAGATATAGATATGTGATGGAAAAGCCGCCCATCATCTCCAATTAGAATAGTGTGACCATGCACGGATGCGACGTGGCCAAATGATGTCTGCCATCGGTATCTCAAATTCAAATCAGTCTGACCTTGTTCAATGTGTATACATTACAACATGCTCGTTTCCAAACCACACCACGCAGATCTCTGTCATATTCATGCATGCATGGGTTTCAAACATCAGGATCTCTTATTCAAATATTTGAATTCAACTTTACATTGATTGTGACCTCACCTATTCAGCTATTCTTTTACACCCACACAGTAGTCTTCTCTTCATAATTGTACCACTAACTTTCTCTCGTGCATGCATGCACACACACTACCAGTCGGCATTATCCATCGCACGCATGCAATCTTTTTCTTTAGGTCGGTTTCCCATGAAGGCACACACCAACACACATCCCCCTCTCCATCATATCGGGCATTGTTTATCTCTCAGCGTGCATGTGCAACGATCGATGTTCCTCTATGTATGTGTGTATATAGCTAGGTCTTTCATAGTTTTCCACACAAACCGATCAATCGATATATCCAGTGAGGTCTCACCCTCTTTCCCACGTCCACATCGATCAATCTATGCCTCTCTATATAGGATTAACATATATAGCTAATACACCCACATTAATTATGTATCCAACGTCCCCCTCTCATCATCCATGCCTTCTGCTTCATCTCTCAGGCGCGTGCACAATGGCGAAGACAGGGGGCAGTAAGGGCCCTACCCCCTCCCCCCTAACATCACTATATGTAGCGACCCAACCTCAAATGGTCAAGTCTCTGTGCTTCAGTGTCATCCCTGAATCGTTAATGCTGACACACACAGTACTCGAAGGATTTATAACAGAGTAGCAATCACACACTTACTACATCGAATGTCTCAAGAGAGAACTTATTACAATAATATGGCTTAAGGCCATCTAATACGATAACAGCGGAAGGCTTGGAAGACAAAGTGAGTCCATCAACTCCAACGGCATAGCTGAGCTGCACGGCAACGACCTAACGAACCTTACTCCTCGTCTGAAAAGTCTGCAACATAATATGTTGCAGCCCGAAAACGGGTCAGCACATGGAATATGATGGCAAAGTAACACAGTAGAGCAAGAACAGAATAATACTATCACTACATGCATATTTGGCTGGTGGAAAGCTGTATGGTTATAATTTTTGTGAAAAGCCAATTTTGCCCTACAAAAAAGGAATAGATTTTAATTTAACTATCATGGTGGTTGAACAACATTGAGAAGGTACCCCCAACTCAATCCAAATTAAGGTTATTAACAACCCAACAATATTAATTAAAAGTGATGAGATACATGTGATAACCCAAGAACTAGATACTCAAGATTGTCCATAACCGGGGACACGGCTAACCATGATTAGATTGTACACTCTGCAGAGGTTTGCGCACTTTTCCCCACAAGACTCGATCGCCTCCGTTGGATTTCTCGCACTGCATGGTGTTTGAGAAATGGATGACCGAGACACAGTCTTTCAGAAACGTTAACTCTCTACTCCGGGTAGACCATACCAAACCTACCAAACCCACTACCTGCTGATCTACCTCTTCAAGAGCTTCACGTAACTTACTCAGCTATGCTAGAGCCCATAATAGCTTGTGGCTGCACATGGAAGTTTCTAGCATGAATCATCTCAGTTCCCTTTGAGCCTGGGTGGCGGCCCATAGGAAGATCACACGGGTACCCCGGGATTTCCAAAAAAATACAGACAACACTGGGTTCCCCAAGTGCCTCAATCTACCCAGATGTTAATTTTAAGTTGCCACCTTAAGTTGAACCATTAAGTAACAATCTCACATCTTCCATGGATTTCACTCAAACCCGAACCACGTCTACGAGCATAGCATAGTAATATAAGCAAGCGTAGAAGTAACTCCCAAGGTTTGATAGTAACAGGGCAATAGGTTCTACCTCAATAACTACTTCCCAACCCACATGTTAATGACATCCTATTCATGCAATGTTTGAGGATTGGAACTAATGCATAAAAACTGGGTATGAAAAGAGTATGATCAATGTATTACTTGCCTTGCTGACGATCTGCGAATCCTAGAGACTCGTAGTAACACGCTTCGCACTCCGGGAATTCTATCGCAAGCAAACAATAGCATACATAAGTAACAAGCAAAGATGCACAAGCAAAACTCAAATAAGAAAGGTTGACCAGAAAGTTCAACTTAAGAACTCCGGTTCGCAAAAGGAATCAAATCAAACGGAGCAACGAAACTCAAACGGCGGAAGAAACAAGATCAAAAACTTGTTTAAGTGGATTAAACAGAAAGAGGGTCTCGAGACGAAGATCTAAGCGTTTGAATCGCCTGATTCCGACTAACGAGCGAAAAGATAAACAGAAACAAAGATCGGATCAGGAATCGCGATCGAGAATAACCGCGGATAAATCCGATAGAAGAAAACTGATGAACAGACTAACGAACGAGCGTTCGTTAGCTGTGACTAACGGGCAAAGAACCGTTCGTTAAAACGAACGTACGTACGAATATCCGCTAAATAGAAAAACCGAGAAAAACCGGTGATCCGAAAAAAATGAATCTAGGGTTTCGGAAAAAAACCGAACTGTTTTAAAAAAACCGGCAGCAGATCCGGCGCGGTACCTCCGGCGAGGCGGCGGGGCAACGGGGCGGCGGCTCGCGGCGTAGGGCAAGCGGCGGCGGGGCAAGCGGCGGTGGCGGGGCTCGGCTGCGGCGGCGAGGCGCGGCAGGCGGCTCGAGGCGCGGGCGGAGGCTGTGAGGCGGCGGGGCTGCGGTGGTGGCGGTTTGGGCAGCGGCGGTGGCGGTTTGGGTGGCGGGGTGGCGGCTTATAAGGAGGGGGCGGCTGCTTGGGGAAGGGGCAAGCGGCGGCGGAGGCGAAGTCCGGCTCGGACTCCGGTCCAAGCGGCCCACGCGCGCGGGGGCGGTGTCGGCTCGGGCCGGCCTGCCTCGGCTGGGCCTTAGGCCCAGTCGGGCGCGGAAGACTTTTTTTTTAAAATAAATTTCACCGACAGAATTAAAATCCTAGAAAATAAAATAAAAACCTAAAAATGCCAAAACAAATTTTCACCATCTAAATAAAATATTTAGAACGAGATGAACATTTTCTTGGCCCTAAAATGCAATTTTGAAAACATGTAATTTTTTTCTAATGCAGCTAAAATCCGAATAAAACCAAATAAAATCAAATAAATGATTTTAATATTTTTCCTCCAATATTTCAATTATTTTGGAGAAGTCGTATTATCTCCTCTCATTTATTTTTAACATGAAATATTTTTTTCGGAGAGAAAAATAATTAAAATCAAAATACTCGTTTCATTATTTGATATAATGAAATATGAAAACCGGGAAAATCCCCAACTCTCTCCGTGGGTCCTTGGGTTGCTTAGGATTTCGAGGATTGTGGAATGGAAATGCAATAAAATATGGTATGCATGAATGCCCTATGTATAATATTCCAAATTGAAAATTTGGGATGTTACAAACCTACCCCCCTTAAGATGAATCTCGCCCTCGAGATTCGGTTTGGCTAGAAAATAGGTGTGGGTGGTCTTTGCGGAGATCATCCTCTCGTTCCCAGGTGGCTTCATCCTCGGTATGGTGGCTCCACTGAACTTTGCAAAACTTGATAAACTTACTGCGGGTGACTCTGTTGGCAAACTCAAGAATCTTAACTGGCTTCTCCTCATAAGTCAAATCATTGTCCAAGTGAATCGCCTCCAACGGTACTGTATCTCTTAACTGTATATCGGCCATCTCAGCATGACACTTCTTTAGCTGGGAAACGTGGAACACATCATGAACTCCTGACAATCCCTCAGGTAATTCCAAATTGTAGGCAACTTCTCCCATCCGTTCCAAAACATGATATGGTCCTACAAATCTTGGGGCTAACTTTCCCTTAACTCCAAAACGTTTCACACCTCGCAAGGGTGATACTCGCAGATATGCTCTGTCTCCAATTTTATATGTTACCTCCTTGCGTTTTGAATCTACGTAACTCTTCTGTCTGGACTAAGCAATTTTCAGTCTGTCGCGAATTAGTTTAACCTTCTCCTCAGACTCCTTGATCAAGTCTGGTCCAAACAACTGTCGGTCTCCTACCTCATCCCACATCAACGGCGTTCTGCATCTCCGTCCATACAGAGCCTCAAACGGTGCCATCTTCAAACTGGCCTGATAGCTATTGTTGTATGAGAACTCTGCGTAAGGCAAATTGTCATCCCAACTAGATCCATAATCTAGCACACAAGCTCTAAACATATCTTCCAGTATCTGGTTGACTCTCTCGGTCTGTCCATCCGTCTGCGGGTGAAATGCTGTACTGATCTCCAATCTCGTACCCAAAGTCTGGTGTAACTGATGCCAAAACTTTGAAGTAAATTGTGTTCCTCTATCTGATACGATAGTCCTCGGAACTCCATGCAGACATACGATCCTGGACATATATATCTTGGCCAACTTTGCACTTGTATAAGTGGTTTTCACTAGGATGAAGTGAGCCACTTTGGTCAAGCGATCAACTACTACCCATATTGAATCATATCCTGCTTTGGTTCCG
This sequence comes from Triticum urartu, assembly GCF_003073215.2. Taxonomy (NCBI): domain Eukaryota; kingdom Viridiplantae; phylum Streptophyta; class Magnoliopsida; order Poales; family Poaceae; genus Triticum; species Triticum urartu. The sequence goes on along the minus strand of NC_053025.1, from coordinate 170,768,557 downwards.
GGCAATCCGGTGATAAAGTCCATGCCAAGTTTATCCCACTTCCATTCGGGTATCGGCATAGGCTGTAACAGTCCTGTTGGCTTCTGATGCTCTGCCTTCACTCTCTGACATACATCACATACGGCTACATACTCAGCAATATCCTTCTTCATACTAGTCCACCAGAAACATTCCTTCAAATCCAAATACATCTTGGTGTTTCTGGGGTGTATCGAGTATGGTGAGTCATGAGCCTCTTGAAGTATTAACTTCCTGATCTCTGGGTTATTGGGCACATAAACTCGGTCCTCAAAAATAAGGTATCGTGCTCATCCTCACGAAAACCTTTGGCCTTTCCTTTGCCCATCTTCTCCTTTATCTCGGCAATCTCCTTGTCATCCTTCTGAGCTTCCCAAATCTTACCCAACAAGGTCGACTGAACCTCCATTATTGCAACAAAACCTCTAGGAACAATCTCCAATCGAAGTTCCATGATATCTTCTCCTAACTCCTTCGGTAGTCCCTTACTTTCAAGGATATTAGCATAACTCTTCCTGCTCAAAGCGTCTGCTACAACATTGGCCTTTCCTGGATGATAGTGTAGCATCATGTCATAATCCTTTATAAGCTCCAACCATCTCCTCTGTCTAAGATTCAGCTCCTTCTGGGTGAAAATGTACTTCAAACTCTTATGATCCGTGTACACATCACAACGGTTTCCAATGAGGTAATGTCTCCAAGTTTTCAACGCATGCACTATGGCTGCTAACTCCAAATCATGCGTGGCATAGTTCAACTCATGAGGTTTTAGTTGTCGTGAGGCATACGAAACAACTCTTCCATCCTGCATAAGCACACATCCAAGTCCTAAGCGAGAGGCGTCGCAATACACTTGGAACTCCTTATGTATATCTGGCAGTGTTAGCACTGGGGCTGTAGTCAAACGTTTCTTCAACTCCTGGAAACTTGTCTCGCAATCTTCTGTCCATTTAAACTTAGTGTCCTTCTTTAATAGTTCAGTCATTGGTTGCGCAATCTTAGAAAAATTCTCAATGAATCTCCGGTAGTATCCTGCGAGTCCAAGGAAACTGTGGATCTCGCTAACTGAAGTGGGTGCCAACGATTCAGTGACTGACTGAACCTTACTGGGGTCTACTGCTATACCTTCTCCTGATATAACGTGTCCCAGGAATCCGACTTCCTTCAACCAAAACTCGCATTTGCTGAACTTAGCGTACAATTGGTGTTCCCTGAGTTTCTCGAGAACTAAGCGCAAATGTTCCTTGTGCTCCTCTTCGTTCTTCGAGTATACCATAATATCATCAATAAACACCACAACAAACTTGTCCAAATACTCCATGAACACCTTGTTCATCATGCTCATGAAATGGTAGGGGCATTAGTCAGTCCAAATGACATGACTGTATACTCGTATAATCCATACCGCGTTGTGAACGCTGTCTTTGGTATATCCTTCTCTCAAATTTTCAACTGATGGTACCCCGATCTCAAATCGATCTTTGAAAACACCTTAGCTCCTTGCAACTGATCGAACAGATCATTGATCATTGGTAGTGGATACTTATTCTTAATCGTTACTTCATTCAAAGCTCGATAATCAACAACCATCCTTAGGGATTTATCCTTCTTCTCAACCAAAAGTATTGGGGCTCCCCAAGGTGACGAACTTCTTCGAATGTAACCTTTCTCCAATAACTCCTTGATCTGTTTCTTAATTTCCTCCAGATCATTTGCGGGCATCTGATAGGGTCTCTTGGATATTGGCATGTACCTGGCAACAACTCTATCAGAAACTCAATGTCTCTATCTGGTGGCATGCCTGGTAATTCCTCTGGAAAAACATCCGGGTAATCCTTTACTACAGGCACTTCCTCTTGAACAACTCCTGTGAGGGCATCCACTTGGCTCCTCCTAGGCACATGCCTAGATACATACTTAATCATTTCCCCCTCCGGGGTGGTGAGATAAATCGATTTACTACAGTCAATGCTTCCTCCATACTTTGACATCTAGTCCATGCCCAATATCACATCCAATCCTTGTGACTCCAAGATAATTAGGTCAGATGGAAAAACATGTGTGCCAATGGTTAGGGGTATCTGGTCGCACCATCGACTAGCCATGTATTCTGCTCTGGGTGAACTTACTAAAAGAGGGGTCCTAAGGGTTTGGGTTGGTAGCCTAAACTTATCCACGAATCCCCTTGATATGTATGAATGCGATGCACCAGTATCGAAAAGAACAAGAGCGGTAAATGACTTAACCAAAAACGTACCTATTACCGCGTCCGGCTGCACTTCAACCTCCTCCACGTTAACGTGGTTCACTTGTCCTTTGTTGAATGGATTAGGCTTCTTCCCAGCGCTCCCATTTATGTTTCTGTTCCTTCCTTCAGGGAAATCATTGGCATAGTGCCATGTCTTCCCGCACTTAAGCAAGTAACTTGACTCAGATCTCTTTTGGTGGGTGTGGATGGGTTGGAGCGGTTCTGATTGTTGTTAGCTCCATTCCCATTCCCATTCTTAGCACCATTGTGGTTATGCGATCCTCCTCCAACGTGGTTGTGACCTCCATGATTATGAACAAGTCCTCCCGAGTTCGGGGTTAGGCGAGGCTTCTGCTGAGCTCCTAAGTTATACTTCCCTTGTCTGTACTTCTGCTTACGGCTCTCAATTTACTGCTGCTTCCCTTCAATCATAAGGGCTTTATCTCCCAACTCCTGGTAGTTTTTGAAGGTTTCTACCATCAACCGCATGCTCATCTCATCATTCATCCCTTCCATAAACTTCTCCTGCTTCGTGGCATCTGTGGCCACATCATCAGGGGCATAGCGTGATAACTTGCTAAACTCATCCACGTATTGAGCCACAGTACGGTTCCCCTGGCGCAAGTTGCGGAACTCCCGCTTCTTCATCTGCATAGCTCCAGTTGAGACATGGGCTGTGCGGAAAGCTTGCTGAAACTGGTCCCAAGTGACATTGGCTACATGAAAAGTGGTCGTGTAATTCTCCCACCATGAGGTTGTTGGTCCATCCAATTGATGTGCGGCAAATCGCACCTTCTCAGCATCTGTGCAACCTGCGGTGGTCAACTCCCTTCCAATACGGCGTAGCCAGTCATCAACAACTATGGGCTCGGTGCTACTGGAAAACACCAGCGGCTGTAACCTTAGAAAATGGGCTAGGTTGTCCATTGGCGGCGGGTTGTTGTTGTTGCCCTGGTTCTGAACTAGCAATTGCATCAAGGTATTCTGTTGCGGGATCAACTGAGTGAGCTCCGGTGGGAAAGCAAATCCGGGGTCACGTCTCGGACGCATCTGATGGGTTTAGATGGAAGAGATTATAATAGAAGGAGGTCTAATGAGAAAGCACTACCCATATGCACATGAGACAAACACAATCATTTCACTCAATCAATCAAGCAAGGGCATACAAACGGTCCAGGACTATCGCAAAAGTGCTCAACTACTACTAAATACATGGGGAAAATAATACTAATATATGGTGGTCATCTAGAAAGTTTGATCAGTGGAAGACTCCATGATGTCTGCTCCAGCTTCGTCTTCAAAGTCATCATCACTAGGATTGGAATTGGTGTCGTCGATGATGATGTAGTCCTCGGGGCGAATCTCCTGGGTTCTTCGTCTTCTTCTATTGGTGTGGGGTCTCCCATGAATACTGCAATCTTCTTAACTAGGTCGTCATTCTTCTCCAGTAGTGTCTTCATTTCCTCCTCATATCCATCGTGTGTAAACTTGAGTTCTTCCTCCAGTTCGATGATCCTAGTCTTCGTCTTCTTCAAGTCCATCATGTCCGCGCACATCTGGTTCTCCTGGCGTCGAATGTGCTGGTTTAACTCCTGGATGAAAGCTGCAATGGATCTATCCTTCTTGGTGCTGATTACTTCCCATTGCTCGTCTCGGCACCCACATATTTGGTAGATAGTGTCCTTGAGTTCCCTGTTGTATACTTCTCCAATGCATCCCATGGTAATGTGGGCTGCCATGCTCTTGCCTAGGCTCCAGGTGGGTGCTTCAAAAGAAAATTCTGTGGGTTTAGAAGTTGGCGAGAACGTCCTTCCTGGAACTTGTACTTGAATCATCCATCGCTCCTCTTCAGGTAAAGTGACATTGTATGTCCCGGTGAAGCTTGGTATTCCAATGTTCAAGTATCTAGTGACTTCCTTCAAGTGGCGTCCAAAAGGTGTGTCTTCATCCAGTTGTGCAAACTTGTTCTTCATCTCCGCCATCCAAAAGAGTAGAAAATGGAGAGGAGTCAGAAATGAGAAGAGAAGTGTGGCCTATGGTTTATCTTAGTGGTCGTGTACTACACTCAGCGTGTGCTCTGATACCATCTTGTATCCACCCGACCTCAGATGGTCAAGTCTCTGTGCTTCAGTGTCATCCCTGGATCGGTAATGCTGACACACACAGTACTCGAAGGATTTATAACAGAGTAGCAATCACACACTTACTACATCAAATGTCTCAAGAGAGAACTTATTACAATAATATGGCTTAAGGCCATCTAATACGATAACAGCGGAAGGCTTGGAAGACAAAGTGAGTCCATCAACTCCAACGGCATAGCTGAGCTGCACGGCAACGACCTAACGAACCTTACTCCTTGTCTGAAAAGTCTGCAACATAATACGTTGGAGGCCGAAAACGGGTCAGCACATGGAATATGCTGGCAAAGTAACACAGTAGAGCAAGAACAGAATAATACTATCACTACATGCATATTTGGCTGGTGGAAAGCTGTATGGTTATAGTTTTTGCGAAAAGCCAATTTTTTCCTACAACAAAGGAATATATTTTAATTTAACTATCATGGTGGTTGAGCAACATTGAGAAGGTACCCCCAACTCAATCCCAATTGAAGTGATTAACAACCCAACAATATTAATTAAAAGTGATGAGATACATGTGATAACCCAAGAACTAGATACTCAAGATTGTCCATAATCGGGGACACGGCTAACCATGATTAGATTGTACACTCTGCAGAGGTTTGCGCACTTTTCCCCACAAGACACGATCGCCTCCGTTGGATTTCTTGCACTGCATGGTGTTTGATAAATGGATGACCGAGACACAGTCTTTCAGAAATGTTAACTCTCTACTCCGGGTAGACCATACCAAACCTAGAAAACCCACTACCTGCTGATCTACCTCTTCAAGAGTTTCATGTAACTTACTCAGCTATGCTATAGCCCATAATAGCTTGTGGCTGCACACGGAAGTTTCTAGCATGAATCATCTCAGTTCCCTTTGAGCCCGAGTGGCGGTCCATAGGAAGATCACACGGGTACCCCGGGATTTCCAAAAAAATACAGACAACACTGGGTTCCCCAGGTGCCTCAATCCACCCAGATGTTAATTTTAAGTTGCCACCTTAAGTTGAACCATTAAGTAACAATCTCACATCTGTCATGGATTTCAGCCAAACCCGAACCACGTCTACGAGCATAGCATAACATAGTAATATAAGCAAGCGTAGAAGTAACTCCCAAGGTTTAATAGTAACAGGGCAATAGGTTCTACCTCAATAACTACTTCCCAACCCACATGTTAATGACATCCTATTCATACAATGTTTGAGGATTGGAACTAATGCATAAAAACTGGGTATGAAAAGAGTATGATCAATGTGTTACTTGCCTTGCTGACGATCCGCGAATCCTAGAGACTCATAGTAACACACTTCGCACTCCGGGAATTCTATCGCAAGAAAACAATAACATACATAAGTAACAAGCAAAGATGCACAAGCAAAACTCAAATAAGAAAGGTTGACCAGAAAGTTCAACTTAAGAACTCCGGTTCGCAAAAGGAATCAAATCAAACGGAGCAACGAAACTCAAACGGCGGAAGAAACAAGATCCGTTTACTAATCTGAATTTAAGGTCAAATTTTACAGTATCAAAAACTTGTTTAAGTGGATTAAACAAAAAGAGGGTCTCGAGACGAATATCTAGGCGTTTGAATCGCCTGATTCCGACTAACGAGCGAAAAGATAAACAGAAACTAAGATCGGATCAGGAATCGCGATCGAAAATAACCGCGGATAAATCCGATAAAAGAAAACTGACGAACAGACTAATGAACGAGCGTTCGTTAGCTGTAACTAACGAGCGAAGAACCGTTCGTTAAAATGAACGTACGATGAACGTTAGCAAAATAGAAAAACCGAGAAAAACCGGCGATCCAAAAAAACTAATCTAGGGTTTCGAAAAAAAACCAAACGGTTTTATAAAAAACCGGCAGCAGATCCGGCGCGGTACCTCCGGCGAGGGGCTCCGGCGAGGAGGCAGGGCAACGGGGCGGCGGCTCGCGGCGCGGGGTAGGCAGCGGCGGGGCTCGTCTACGGCGGCGGCGAGGCGCGGCAGGCGGCGGCGGTGGCGTCTCGAGGTGCGGGCGACGGCTGCGAGACGGCGGGGCTGCGGTGGTGGCGGTTTGGGCGGCGGTGGTGGCGGTTTGGGCAGCGGCTTATAATGAGGGGGCGGCTGCTTGGGAAAGGGGCAAGCGGCGGCGGAGGCGGAGTCCGGCTCGGACTCCGGTCCGAGCGGCGGCGGGGCGGCGCACGCACGCGGGGGCGGTGGCGGCTCGGGCCGGCCTGGCTCGGCTGGGCCTTAGGCCCAGTCGGGCGCGGAAGACTTTTTTTTAAAATAAATTTCGCCGACAGAAATAAAATCCGAGAAAATAAAATAAAAACCTAAAAATGCCGAAATAAATTTTCACCATCTAAATAAAATATTTAGAACGAGATGAACATTTTCTTGGCCCTAAAATGCAATGTTGAAAACATGCAATTTTTTCTAATGCAGCTAAAATCCTAATAAAACCAAATAAAATCAAATAAATGATTTTAATAGTTTTCCTCCAATATTTCAATTATTTTGGAGAAGTCATATTATCTCCTCTCATTTATTTTTAACATGAAATATTTTTTTCAGAGAGAAAAATAATTAAAATCAAAATCCTCGTTTCATTATTTGAGTCCCCAACCGGAAAATCCCCAACTCTCTCCGTGGGTCCTTGAGTTGCTTAGGATTTCGAGGATTGTGGAACGGAAATGCAATAAAATATGATATGCATGAATGACCTATGTATAACATTCCAAATTGAAAATTTGGGATGTTACACTATATATCAAGGCTATTATGAATGTGATCATTAGACAATTGCTGCTAAAAATGGTTTAATTCATGAATTGATCCTCCTCGTAAAGGATTAGCAATGCTTGGCCCCCTAGCTCATTTATTTTTCATGGCTCCGCCACTGGGCTCATCAGCGCACGTGTTCACCCCCTCTCTCTAAATATCGATCTCGCACTTGTGCATTCCTTCATAGTCTCCCTCCACTCGGCCCCTTGCACCATCTTCTAGCCCCCCACCGGATTTTTCCACATGTACAATCTAGTAGACTCCATGGTTGAACTTAAGCATAATGCACAAACCTCAAAACAACAGTGGTTCTCCTTTGTTCTAGAATCTTCCGTATCATAACTGCCCAAAAAAATTTCTAGTTGAATTGCCATTATTTGTTTTTACTTTATGCTTTACAACGCACAATTCCATGAATCATAAAATAGATTAAGGGCTTCTTTGATTCAAAAGATTCTCAAAGGAATTTTGGAGGATTCTAATCATTAGGAATTTTTCCTATCTTGGTTGTTTGATTCGTAGGATTGTAAACCATAGGAATTTTTCCATATGATTCATTTGCACTAGATTTCATAGGAAACATCCCATCCACTCAAAACTCTTTGAAAGAATTCTGCATTTTTTCTTTGCACAATCAAACACTCGTACAATCCTGCAGGATTCAGGATGACATTCCACTATAATCCCATGTTTTTCCTATACCCGCGTTCTTAGCTTTTTTATAAAAACTAATTGATTTTGAATGAGATGAACTATAAGAATTAAACGAAGGGCTACATCAGGCATATATGACTCAGAGCTTACATGCTATACTGTGGTATTTATTCATAATTTTGTTGCAAAATCTGATGCGTGCAATGCATGTGTGCCTTACTAGTACTTCGAGTATGTGCAAAACACGTAAATTAGAATACCAATGGCACGCTACACAGTGTCTCTCTTACAGTTCATGAAGCCACATGGCACATGTGTAGGCGTTGTCACGACCTCCTTGCGTGGATTGATCACAGTGACGTGCTGCTAGTTCCAGAAGAATGTACTTGTCCTCCCTGAGCCATACTGGCGGTACATGCATGAAGCAAAGATGTGCACGCACTCCATGCATGCACTCATTCCTCGCATGCACACGCGGGTACACGGGCGGACGCAATTTTGTACCAAGATCCACCCCATGTGATAATTTGATGCGTGTAAAGTCGTTCACTTAATTGATGGTCAATTAATACAGCGCGTGCAAATTGAGTGGACGTGAGGGCGGAAGAAAGACATTATTACTCCACTACGCGCATGCGAGTAGTTAAATCATGGGTTGCTAGTAGTACTTCCATTGGTCTCCTTCGTATTTTGTGCCAATTTTTGACAGTAACATAATATTTACGCATTTGAGCAGTGTAGTACTTGAAATTTATGTTCTGCTAAACTCATCAGGAGCCATTTCGAGCCTCGAAACCAAAACCATCAATTAATCTTTACCTTGTTCCCATCACATTCGAAAGTCTGCTCACACCTACTAGTAATACGTACCAAACCTGAACGTGTTCCCACTATGTAGGTATTAGTACTAGCGCTAGTACTAGGTTATAAAAAGGGGAACTACCTAACCAAAAATCATTCTACCTTTCCTCCTCATAAGTGCTTCTTCTTCGTCTGTCGTTGCCATGGCCGGTGAGCAGAGCTCTAGGTCGAGAACTACTCGTAACAAGGGAGCGGCAACCAAGGCTGCGGAAAAAAAAGAGAGGGCTCGCCGCCACGCAGAGACCTCGAAAGATCTCTCACGGGCATGCGATGGCTCCCAAGAGCACCCTAGCCGCGGAGGCGAACATGCCGAGCCGGCGGAGCTGGAGTCGTTATCCCTCGACGACATGCCCGATCAGCTCAATAAGCAGAAGTAGTTCATCCAAGGCTTGATGGAGTTGCTCAAGGAGAGCCTCGACGACATGCCCGCTGAGCTCAATCAGCAGGGGGAGTTGACCGCCGGCTTGGTGATGCTGCTGAAGAAGAGCATTACCTCGGAGAAGAAGGCGACCGGTGAAATCCCGTGACTTCGGGAGGACAATGCGAAGCTCTGCCATGAGATCGACCTGTTGAAGGAGAAGAACGCCGGCTGGAAGAAGCTGCATGAGAATAGTAGTTTCTCGATGAAGATGCTGCTGGCCCTCGCCATGGAACAGAAGGAAGAGTTGGTGAAGCTCCGCATCGAGCACCCGGTTGCTGTCAAGGTACGTAATATGGCCGTGGAACAGATGATGAAGGCTCACGTTGAGAAATGCCGTGTCATGGACACAATGATGAAGAAGGCGGAGGAGACGTGTAAGGAGATGGAGGTCGTGGAGGCAATGAAGAAGCAGTTACGACTCCGCGGCAAAGTAGATCATTTGGGGTGATAATCTTCCTTCTTCTTTTGCTCCTGTGTTTCATCTTTTGCTTCGGGTGTTTCGTCGCACGTGGCACATTCTCTGTGAGGCATGAATAGAACAATGTTTTTTTTGAGCTAATGAATAGAACAATGCTAACAATGAGATGACTAGCAAATTAGATCATTTTTATCACCATATGGAACTGGGCTGCCGTGTTTCGTGCTCCTCCGTCGCAATACTAGTCCAGTGGAAAACTTGAGTATACCGCACGGTTCTTTGCTCCTCCTCGATCAGGTCATCGGCGCATTTATACGAGCAGTCAAATCACAAGCCCCGCCTTCCAGCAGTAATGAGCAGTCAAATCACAAAGGCCCTCGCCTCTCGTGAAACCAACCAAGCTAGACTGCCCCGCCCTCTAGCCTTTTAAAAAATGTATACTTTTGTACAGCAGTAGTATCGATGGATTGCGCCATGGAGCAAAACTTGAAATTAAAAAAAAGGTGGTACATATAGAGAGCGCTCGTCGTGAAATTATGCATATAGTACTATTAAAAAGGCTAGTCACAATAATGGTGTCCAACATATCCCACCCCTCGAATAAAACTAAGAGGGTGCTTGGATACGTTTTAGTCCCATGACTAAAAGTAGTGGGACTAAAACATGCTAGCCTCACCCATGCTTGGATCCAAATACTAAAAAGGCTAAAATCAAGTTAATGAGCATTTATTATCCTCCAAACCCTCCAATCCAGAACTCGCATGTGTTAAAGGAGAGGAGTTAAATGAGTAGAGAGAGGACTAATCCACATTTTAGTAGGGGTACCCCTGACTAAAAAATTTTAGTCTCAAGACTAGTTTTAGCCCCTCTTTAGTCAGGGGTGCTTGGAACTTTAGCCTCTTAAAGAGACTATTTTTAGTCCGACTAAAATAAGTCCCTTGGATCCAAGCACCCTCTAAGCATCCTGGAATTCTTTGACAAAACTAAGCACCCTGAAATTCTTTGACAACTAAACTGCTGGCTATATGATGTTGGCCATATATATTGTACGTATATAATGTGAAGAAACGAGTGGTAGTACTGTACCAACTAAAACATGAAATGTAAGAAATACTAGTATGTACGTATTGAAGAGTTAAAGTAATGAGAAGAAACATAACATAGTTCTGCTGGGGGCTCAGCACAACACACCCCTCAAATTAAATTAAGCACACCTAAAATTAAACTTTGCAACTATTCCGGTAGACACTGCATTAGAACCACCATGAGCAATGACACTGCCACCTTACTCGGAGTCCTCGTCGACGTCCTCGACTTCGTCCTTCTCCCTCTTCCTCTTGGCCGATACTTCTTTGCTTGAACCACACACTTGGTTGTTGCTCTTCATCCAACCCTTGTAGATATTGAAGAAAAGGTAGCCATCCATTGCAGCGTAGTGGATGTGGTCTATATCTAGCACATTCCGCTGCCATGCATGACGATGAAACATGTAATGAGGTTTCTCCAGTTTACCGTACGAAGGATGAACCATGGCTCCTGCCAAGGTCAGCATTGAAGGCCGACGAGAGGACACCAGCCGATTCTTTTGGAGGTCGAAGGTGTTGCCTACAACGTGGCCTATCCGACGCAGGACTTCTTTGTCGTTACCAAAGTCTACAGTAACGAATTTCACCATTTTGTCCTTGAGGATGTTCTTAAAATCTTGGCACTCAACGTCGGCATGGCATATGTGGTACACCAAGCAAACGTTATGTACGCAAACCTGGATCACGGCGGGCTTCTTCCTCTCTTCATCCTTTAGATCCTTCTCTCGTCCCAGGACTGTGGTGTACTCAACATCTAGCCCAGCAACCCACTCATCATCTGAGTTTTCAAACATGCGTCTGAAGCGAGAAAGGCATCCTTTCACCGTCGTAGAAGAACGGGTGTAGATGACGTCGAACTCATTGCCGGTGATGGTTCTAACCTTGTACTCACCGCCGATCGTGGAGATTTGGGACGCCATGGATTTGGGAGGAGGGTTAGGATTAGTGGAACTGCCGTAATGTGAATGGATGGGACGACTAGGAGCGAACTGCCATAGTATTGAAGGACGCGCGGGGACGAGTAGGAGCGAAATGCTAGCGTGCGAACGGCAGGGTAGTGGCTTCCATTCTCCCATGATACGGGCTTCTGAGAGCCCTTGGATCTGAGATCGAACGGTTGCATGGCATGATTCTAGACCTATGGGTTAATATCCTATCCTTGAGGGTTATTCTGCAAATTTTCAGTAACTTAGCATGCGACCGTTTGATCTCAGATCCAAGGGCTGCCAGCAGCCCGTATCATGGTCGCACCTACCACGACCGTCGCGTCGCTCGCGCGGTCACGCCCTTGGAGATTTAACACGGTGCGTTAGGCTATCTGATGTTGGCATGTCATACATAGTCATCACTTAGTCACTCATACTACAACAAGGTTGGCTATAAGTGTATTTTTTACTCCTCTATCTCTTTCTTCGTACTCAAGGAAGAAATGGTGCTAAGCGCGTGTATTTATTGCATTTCCCAAGGAGTGACCTCTTCCAATGAAATGGTGTTGCTAAGTTTGCTTCATGTAATTAGCTATAGACTCAAAATTGTCTTTTCACCTAGGTACACGCGCTTAGCACCGTTTCTTCCTTGGGTCACCAAACTAGTCTCTCTCTTCTTGATTAACATGCCACATCAAACTTTATGCCTATGTGGCAAGCTTAAGCACCTGTAGGAGCAAGTAAAAGTAAGTACAATAGTGCGCTTTACATGGCATTTTTGCATATGTGGAGGAAAGAGAGGCAAGGAAAAAGTGGAGAAGTGGGCTCTCATGCAAGAGCCAAACTCTACTACATGGTGGAGCATTGGGCGAGGCACCTGTATGGAGGTGGTCAGGAATCTGGGAGACTCACGCCGGTCGTAGCGCCGCAGTTAAAATGATAATGGCAAGTCAAATCACGGGGCCCCACCTGTCCAGCAGTAACTCGCTGTCAAATCACATAGCCCTACGTTTGCAGCAGCCTACTCCCTCATCTTCTCGCGTCTTTGTCGAACATACTAGGCGGAACTACCCCGCCGCCTACCGCGCAGGAAAAGCCCCGCCCTCGACTTTTAAATAGTATATAATATACTAATTTTGTATCCATGGATTGCGCCCGTGCCATGGAGCAAAGCGTCTAGAAAACGGAGGACAGACGGTGGTCTTGCAATAGAGAAGAGGGAGAGGCGAGACGATGGTTTTGGAATGGAGATGATGGAGAGGAGAGGAGGTGGTTTTGCAATGGACAAGAGGGAGAGGAGCGTGCGGCAGCGAATTAGGATTGGACGAGAGGGCCGGCGCGCTCTGACTGGATCAAAATCAAAATCAATTTACCCTTCAATTAGGAAAGCGACCCCACATTAACTAGTCTCCCTTTTATTCTGGGTCATAATTGACCATGATTTTCGCACATAAAATATATGGTATACGTTGTATACAAGGCCACTATCAAAATTACAATTTGCAACTATACAAGGCCACTAACATTAATCGAGGCAAAATTGATGGCGTTTGCCTCGTAGTAGCACCCGAGGACATTAATATCCCTTGTGTGCATGCGGGAGTGAGAAGGTTAGCTTGCATTCCCAACATTAATCAACCAATGAGGAGTAAGAGGGTTGGCTTGTTGTGCTTGGGAGAGAAAAACCACATTAATTAACACGACAATCAAGGTGACAAGCTAGCTTTCAACATTGACTTAAACATAGCATTGATTTTTTACCTTGGTACCTGTAATATGAGTTTGTGGCCTTGTATACAAAAATGGAGGGAGTATAATTTGAAAGTACATTCAGATACGAACCAAACGATACAATTTTTGGTGACATGCATTCACATTTTGCTTGTCAAATATAGTACGTGGTCAAACTTTGACCCAAAATATGCGAAACAACAAAAAAATACTTCCAAGACCAGCGCCGCTCTTCCGCTCTTCTCCTCTTACACCACCACCACTCCTCTCCTGTTCCAATCTAAATGCAGCGCCGCTCCTCTCCTCTTCCATTTCAAAACCACCGCCCCTCCTCTCCTGTTCCAGTCCAAAACCAGTGTTGCTCCTCTCCCATTCTAATCTAAAACCAGCACTGCTCCTCTCCTCTTCCATTCAAAAACCACCGCCGGCGAGTGAAGGTGCTATGGAGAAGTAGATCGATGGAGGAGTACAACCAATACGTGAGGATCGCAGACGGCGACCCTGTGAAGCTAGCTAGGATGTTGGAGATACAGTCTTGGTTTGACAACAAGGACCAACTAGCGGCGACGGTGACATCCATGGCCAAATATCTGCAACAGAGTGAAAAGGCGGCGATACTCCCGGAGGGAGTCGCGTCGGAGTACATAGAGCTGCTCATCTGGGCCATGGAGTAAAACACATTCACTAAATCCGATCGTGAGGGAGCGGTGGTGGGAGTATCGATCCCAGATGAAGCATCCAGCAGAGATTGAAGGATCGAGCATCTATAGGCTGCCATTTGTGAGAGTGTCCTGCCAGAGCGAGCCGGTGGAGTCTTCGTCGACCGTACCCAACTGCAAGAGGAGAAAAGCAGTTGGCCCGATGACGCTTCCCCGCCATCGTCTCCCTCGCAGTTCACATCGTCTCATGGGGCAGCTATCTGCCGCCGAGGAATAGGAGGGGGCTGCCCCCCCAGCCCAATAGTCGGGCAGGTTGTGAATTGTCAGGAGGAGCTTAGGGTTGTCAGTATTTGCAGGTTGTGAATTGTGTTTTGTGTTGTGTATTTTGAGAGTACTTTCAGATATGAATGTCTTTTGAATTTCAGATTTGCAGTATTGAGCATATAAAGTATTTTATGAATTCTAGAGATCTATTTTTAGCACTTAAAAAAATGTAGTTTCATAGGAGTATAAAAGTGCAAACAATGTGATTCTCAGTGAAGAAACTGCAAGCTTCAGTTTCAGATAAGAAACTGCAAGTTCAGTTTCAGATAAGAAACTGCAACTTTCAGATGCAGAGCATTTATATTAACGCGGCCTTTTCAAACAGGGTTAACATCATGTTGGAAGTTTTATCTATGGTCGAAAATGGAACTACCAGCCAGTTAACATCATGCTGATCAACATTCATGCATATCACATCTTCATATGATGCACAGTCAAAATGCCCACACAATGTCGAGTGTGCGAAACGCAGAGAAAATGAGGGACGAAGTTTTGGCAAGTGTTGGACGTGGTTTTGGGCTGCTCCGTCTAGGCTTTCATTTTTAACATGCGCAGCCCACGACCTCGGATGGGAGGTCCATAGGCTTGTTTGTATTTTCTTAGGGCCATCATGTATCGACCGGCCTATGGACCTCCCATCCGAGGTTTTATTTTTGGCAGCCCAATTTATGTATTTTTTGAAGAAAACGCAGAGGTCTGTTCTATTTTTCTATATAAGAATAGGAACGCCAGGTCCAACTTATGTTTCCCTTCTAACTATATTATATATATTTAAATTATTTTATATGTTGACTATTTAGTTCACATACTCCCTCCTTTTCGGTTTATAGGGCTTATCTCAAAATTTTAGTTTTTCCATTTTATAAGGCTCAATTTGGTTGTTTTCCATCACATGTTCAGATTCCAAGGTGCATTAAATCATTGCATGCAAGTATTAAGAGAAAATTGACCAATGCATGTACTTTATGCATGCATGCATTGCAATTTATGCATTAATAAACATAATTTTTTGAGGAAAACAAGTGCATTAATTAGGTGCTTTTTCAAACTACAAAAAGTATTCCACCATTCATCATCTACCTTGGTTGGTGATATTTTTGAATTGAGCCCTATAAACCGAAAAGGAGGGAGTAATTGGCAAATAGATCTCGCCGCCACCCCCCGCCTCCTGACTTCGGGCGCGCCTGCCCCCCTCAGCAAGTCCGCTCGCGCGCCCCATGGAGTCGCCGGCCATATCCATGGGGGAATGGCTGGAAGACAGGCGGATGTAAAAGATGCATCTCCCACATGTCTACAAAGCCTACACATGGATGCTCCAGCCGCTCGACTCCGTCGCTCCGGCGGTGTTGCGGGAGACTCGTGGGAGTAGATGGAGCGAGCGGGCGATGCAGATCCACGACGATGCTCTCTCCTGGACCTAGTGCACGCGCGAATGGAGGGAAGCAGAGGAGGAAGCTGCGAGGGAGGAAGCCGAGGAGGGACCGAATCCGTTCTCTCACTCGCGCAGGTATGCTCGGATGTGCAAGGATCATGTGGATTGGGAGCTGCTAAATCTAGCCCTGCGGATCTATTTCGAAGGAGATTTCTCAAAGAAGCACAGGATGCCCCACCCCAATGAGCCACCGATTGCGTTCGTTCGATGGGCGAAAGGAGAAGTGAATTCAGGAGATCCACGCCGTGCTGCGAGATCGGAATGCTTGACTGGACTCCTGCCCACCAGCACGCCACTGGAGCCGGAGCAGGTGGATCCCCTACCTTACCTCTCCCCCAAACCTGTAGAAGATTGAAATTAGGCTTGCAATCTGCTTCAATTGAGGTGTCTGGTGGTTATTTCTGCTTCCTGAGAGACAACATCTGGCTGGAGGATGAGAAGGAACCAGGAACTTCGATGAATTTCCCCTATCACAATGGGGGGGGGAGTGCCGGTTGGGCAGTGGTATGGCCCACCTCCGCCCCAAATGGGGGCACAATCTGAGTAGGCTCCTGTAATTGCCCAAGATCAGTCTGCTGGTGGTTCTGACTCTCAGATTAGTGGGAAATCTCAAGGCAAGAATCAGCAAAATAAGAGATAGGACATCCAGAAAACTGCTCATGCCCCTTCTTCGGGCCTTATGGCATACTTTGAGGTGATCTGCTACAACTGTGGGGAACCAGGGCATCATTTGGATAAATGTGTCAAACCCAAGAGTTGTTTTATCTGCAAAATGGTTACCCATAAAGTTGAGAATTGCCCTGTCAGAAGGAAAACCCACAGTTCTACTAGATATGTTGGAAGTGCTGCTCCAGGATTATGTCCACCATAGACAGAATTTTCTATGACACAGAATTAGATAGTTTCTTTCCCCTTTCTAGTTGTAGAGCTCTGCCCAGATGTGGTAGTGACCACACTCCTTTGCTCTGGGACTCTGGTCTTTACCAAACTCCAAAGAGCAATAGTTTTAAATTTGAAAAGTGGTGGTTGCTTAGAGAAGATTTTACTGAGCTAGTTAGGAAAATTTGGAATGAGCCTACTGGGAGCAGCTACCCCCTAGAAAATTGGCAGATCAAAATCAGGAGATTTAGAAGAACTACCAAAGGGTGGAACTCCGATGAGGAAGCTAATCTTAGAAGATACAAAAGGCTTCTCCTCCTTGAGTTTGATTCTCTGGATATTAAGGCAGAAACCACTGACCTCTCTGAGGCTGAGACTAATAGATTAAACTTTTTCCATGGAGAGCTCAAGAAAATTTGGCTTCAAGAAGAAATCAAAGCCAAACAATGGTCTAGAGATAGGAACATTAAGGAGGGTGATAGAAATACTGCTTACTTCCATGCAGTAGCTAACCAGAGGAGGAGGAAAATCCTCATTCACTCCCTTGATGGCCCTGTTACTGAGGTAGATGAGATGCTGAAAGTGGCTAGTGACTTCTACAAAGACATGTTTAAGAAAGAAAACCATTCTGGGTTCTCTCTACAAAACAATTTTTTCTCTGCTTCTGAAAAAGTCTCTCCTGCTAAAAATGAGCTGCTAGAATCCCCTTTTTCAGAGATAGAGGTGAAGGAAGCCATTTTTAGCTCTTATCCTGATGGGGCTCCTGGTCCTGATGGGATTCCCTTCTTGTTTTACCAGCATTTTTGGGACTTGGTGAAAAATGATCTCTTAGATCTTTTCCAAGCCTTTCATAGAGGAGAGTTGGATCCAGCAACTTACTCATGGGGGGTCTGTCGGAGTCAAGTTAAATAACTGTGATAGTGATTTTTTCCTTGCTAGTAAAGGCCTTAGGAAAGGTGACCCCATCTCCCCGCTTTTGTTTAATTTAGTAGTGGACGTTCGTACTAAAATGTTGAGCAAAGCTGCTAATCATAGTCTGATTGCACGGCTCTGTCCTGAGGTCTGCACTGGTGGCATCATCTGCCTTCAATATGTAGATGATACCATCCTTTTCTTAGACAATGACTCCACACATGCTAACAATCTGAAAACTGTTCTAACCTGGTTTGAACAAGTCTCAGGCATGAGAATCAACTACTCTAAAAGTGAACTCATCCCTATCAACATGGATGATCAGGAGTTAGCTGACTTCCTCTCTATTCTAGTCTGTAATAAAGGTAACTTCCCCATTAAGTACCTAGGTATCCCACTCCACTATGATAAACTGAGGAGAGAGGATATCCAACCCTTCTGGATAAAATCATTAAAAGGATTGCTGGGTGGAGGGGCAAACTTCTCTCTTACAGAGGTAGATTGATCCTCATACAAGCTTGTTTAGCTAGCATTCCAGTGTATCTCCTCTCCTTCTTCAAGTTCCCTAAATGGGCAGTGAACCTCATCAATTCTCAGATGTCTCATTGCTTGTGGAATGATTTTGAGGGAAATAGGAAGCTACACCTTGCTAATTGGGCCCTAGTCTCTATGAAAAAAGATTTTGGAGGCCTAGGCATACCTAACCTCCAAGAAATTAACATCTGTCTTCTAGGGTCTTGGATTAAAAGATTCTATGAGGAAGACCTGAAACCCTGGAAGCTTCTTATTGCCCATAAATAACTAGGAAATAAACCTAATATTTTTGTCCCTTCCTCCAACCCTAAGACCTCTAGATTCTGGAAAGTATTAAAATCTATTATGCATGCTGTGAAATTTGGCTACAGATGGAACATAGGGGATGGGAGCAGAACCAGGTTCTGGGAAGATACTTGGTTTGGCACATCCCCCCTAGCAGTCCAATTTTGGCCTATTTACTCTGTCCGTAATGAGCTTAACAAAAGTGTCAATGAAGTTTGGGACGGTCAATGCCTAAAACTCTCTTTTAGAAGGAACTTTAGTGATAGTCTCATGGAACAATGGTTCCAGTTGGAGGAAATTGCCAAAAGCATTACCTTTACTGCTGAGCCAGATGCCCGGATTTGGCAGCTGGACAATAAGGGGAAGTATTCCTCCAGCTCCCTCTATCATGTTATCAACGTTAGAGGGGTTCAACCCATGTTTATCCCTGCTATGTGGAAATTGAGAGTTCCCCCTAAAATTCATGTATTTCTCTGGCTTCTCTCCAAAAACAAATTGATTACTAGGGATAACCTCAGGAAGAGACACATCATCAAACCCCTTGATTGTGTTTACTGCTTGGAACAAGAGTCTTGTTCTCACCTATTTTTTGAATGTATAGTTGCTAAACATATCTGGGCCCACATTGAGGAATATTTCCCTAGTCAGATTGGCTCATCCTTCGAATATGTCGCCAGATTCTGGATTGCTACCAAAAGTGCTGAGTTTTAAACACTGTTAGCTCAGCTGTCCTTTGGTGCCTATGGAAATATAGAAATGCTATGATTTTTAGTAACACCTCCTGGATTTCCATTCCGCGGGTCTTGAGGTTGATCAGGAACATGGTGAGGAACTGGGCGATTCTCTCCTCCGGATCGGACAAGGACAAGTTGATGAGCTTTGTGGAAACCCTAACAAGATCCCACCAGAAACTGTTGGCGATCACTTGTGGCTGAGCAAGGCCCGACCTGCTCTGGGGCTGGACCCGTTGGCTCGTCTCAAGATCTCTGATGAAGATGATGGGCACCTGGCGCCGAAAAAGAGGGACATCCACCATGCTACGCCTTCCAGCCCGGTGTCTCCGCTTGCTTACTGGTCACCGCAGGCTGACACGGCCCCTCGGCTGAAGACCATGAAGGCTTCGCTGGACCCTCCTTGTGTCATTTGAGTGCTCTATCTGCTCTACCTTTGGCACCGCTCGGTTGATTTGTGTTATTCAGAGAACTTGTTCATCCACCCCCCTAGTTTGTAGCTTTTCTACCTTTGCTTTCGAACTGCTCTTTGAGCTGCTGTATCAGAATATGTTGTGGTTTCGTTCTCAGCAATGGAACCGGGGAGATGCTCCCTGTTTTTCTAAAAATATATTTTATATGTTATTATATATTATTTTTATTGTCATCATATATTTAACAGATACTAACATATGTAAGAAAACAATATCCCACATCTTATTAACTTATAAAAATAATTTCTTAACAAATAAAATCCTGGATTGTTTTGGCATGAAAATCCTAGTGATTGTGTACAAAAGCTTGGTAAGATTTAAGGTCGAATGTAATAATATAACTTATTATTTAAATATATTTATAACAAAATGCTTAGCCCCTTTTTATTTTTTGATAACATTGCTGGCCCAACCCAACATTATAATTAGAATCAGCCCAGCAAAATCGTGTATTTCAAGAAAGTGCAAATGGCCTGTAATTTTTTAGGAAATAATATAAACAGGCCGCATGGACGCTACATTATTTGTTCACCCAGCCCAGCTAATGGCTATAATTCAAAAAAATGATCAAATTGACTGTAAATTCTACCGCGCAAAAAAAGACTGTAAATTCTGAAAAATGGGTTGAATACGTGCCACATTTTTGGAGGCTGAAATGTGGGCCAATAGGTCGAAGCCAATGCAAGTCGTTGTCAATTTAGTCAACAAATGATGCTGACATGTTAGCTCTTGGATTTACATCCAACGACCGGCATCCATCTTCAATCTCTCGTCTTCTTCCTCCAGCGCCGCCGGGACCACCTCCCACCTCCTGCTGCTAGCAGCTCTGCTTAGCATGCTTCGCTATGAAGCACTACTCCACCGTTGGTCAGGCCATCCCTCCACCCCTCCACACCTCATGTTCTTCTCCATCGACTGCCAAACCACACTGCACTAGAACCAGTTAACCCTCGTACACCTCTCTGTCTGCGACTCTACTCCCGTGTCTTACCATCTCCGGCTCGTTGCTGTCCGGGGCTTCGCCGTCGTCCACCACCTTGGATGCGCTCGGCGTGGCGTGGTCAACGTCGTCAACGAATGACACCATCGGAAGTAGACTGTGCGTGGAGAGGCTGACAGCTGGGTCCACGGCCGCACACAAGGAAATGCCTCCTTATTACGCGCAAAATAATGATTCCTCCACCTGACATCTGGGACCCACCGGAAGGGCCTCTGTATTTCGCAAAATAAAGTGCCCCCCGCTGACATGTCGGACCCACCAGCTATCTTCGCACGCAAGGAAGTGCCTCCTTATTACGCACAAAAAAATGAATATTCCCCCTGCCAGCTGGAACCCAGCATAGTGGGAGGCTGACTTGTGGGCCTACCAAGTTGACGGGGACGGAGGGCTTTGTCAACTTAGTCAATATGAATGATTCTAGCTCCTGTTACCGTACAATGTTCATCCAACGGCCGTAGTGCTTCTTCAACCTCTGGTCTTCTTGCTCCAGCCGCCCAAACCAGCGCCGGTCGTGCCGCGTGCTCCTGCCTCCCGTGGCCAGCTGTGATGCCGCGGAGGCCTCACCGCCCCCTACTACTCCCACCGCTGGCCAGGCCATCCCTCTACTCACCCACACCTCCTGTTATTCTGCGGCGACAGCAGCCTCACACCGCAACCGAACCAGTGAACCCTTGTACTCCTCTTCGCGTGGGCATCCACTGTTGCGTCTTCCCCGGCTTCGAGTCGTCCCCTTCCTAGTCCTTGCCGTCGTCCACCGCCCTGGTGCTCTCGGCGCATGGTCAACGTGGTCAACGACCGACTTCCATCGGAAGAGTACTGTACGTGGAGAGGCTGACAGCTGGGTCCACGGCAGCCACAAGGAAGTGCCTCCTTATTACGCGGAAAATAATTATTCCTCCACCTGACAACGGGGACCCACCGAACGGGCCACCAGTATTTTGTGAAAAAAATCGTTCCCCCCTGACTGCTGGGACCAACCGGACGGGCCACCGTATTTTGCGAAAAAAGAATTCCCCCCGCTGTCAGCTCGGACCCACTGGAAGTGCCTCCTTATTACGCACAAAAAATGAATACTCCCCCGGCTAGCTGGACCCACCTTGCTGGGAGGCTGACTTGTGGGCCTACTAAGTTGACGGGGACGAAGGGCTTTGTCAACTTAGTCAATATGAACGATTCTAGCTCCAGTGACCGTATGATGTCCATCCAATGGCCGTAGTGCTTCTTCAACCTCTGGTCTTCTTGCTCCAGCCGCCCAAAGCAGCGCCGGTCGTGCCGCATGCTCCTGCCTCCCGTGGCCGGCTGTGCTGCCGCAGAGGCCTCACCGCCCCTACTATTCCCACCGCTGGCCAGGCCCTGCGGCGACGATAGCTTCACACCGCAGCCGAACCAGTGAACCCTCGTAGTCCTCTCCGCGCGGGCTTCCACTATCGCGTCGTCCCCTTCCTAGGCCTCGCCGTCGTCCACCGACGTGGTGCTCTCCGCGCGGCATGGTCAACGTGGTCAAGGAACGAATTCCATCGGAAGAGTACTGTATGTGGAGAGGCTGAGAGCTGGGTCCATGACCACAGCCCAGTTTTTTGTGATTTGCCAAGTAAGTCGCTTTGTCAGGCCTGTTGGGCTGCAAATCTTTCAAGACGAGGAGACCTTTCATTCGGCTGGTCGAGAAAATGGCCCATCAGTAATGAGAAATGGGTTGTACATTTTTAAAACACATCAAACCGGCAATTAGTTTCAAATATCTTTTTTTTCATTTCAAGATTTTAAATTACATTAATTTTTATGCGTGGAGAATTTGTTGAATTTTATATTGATATACATTTATTTTTAAAATCAGTTTGAATGTGAGTCGAAATTTCGGGATTAAAAACAGTTCAGACCGCACCGAAATATGCAAAATTTTGTATAATTTTTTAACTGTTGCCACAATATGGGCTGTAATGCTAACAAAAAGAATATGGGCTCCAAAAAAACCTTAAGAATTAGCAAATGGGCTGTAAATTATTAGAAATAATGGCAGATGGGTTGTATGTTGTTTTCCACAGATTTGAGGCTTTTCTAAAAAAAGGTTGAAGCACAAGCACTGACTGTTGGATGTCCATCCAATGGCCGTCGTGCTTCTTCAATCTCTCCTCTTCCTACTCCAGCCGCTCAAACAAGCGTCGGCGGGACTGCCTGCTCCCTCCTCCTCGCGGCCAGCTGTGCTGCCGCGCAGGTCTCACCGCTCGACCGTACTCCCATCGCTGGCCTAGCCATCCCTCTACTCACCCACACCTACTGTTATTCCCCGGTGACGGCAGACGAACCAGTACACCCTCGTACAGTCGTACTCCCCTCCCCGTGGGAAACAACTGCCGAGTCTTCCCTGCCTCCATGTCGTCCCCTTCCTAGGCCTCGCCGTCGTCCACCGCCCTGGTGCTCTCGGCGCGGCATGGTCAACGTGGTCAAGGAACGACTTCCATCGGATGTGGACTGTACGTGGAGAGGCTGACAGCTGGGTCCACGGCCGGAGCAAGCAAGTGCCTCCTTATTACGCGGAAAATAATGATTCCTCCACCTGACAGCTGGGACCCACCGGACGGGCCACTGTATTTCGCGGAAAAAAACATTTCCCCCTGACTGCTGGGACCCACCAGCTACATCTTCGCACACAAGGAAGTGCGTCCGGGCAAAAAAAAATGATTCGCCCCCTGACAGCTGGGACCGACCAGCTACATCTTCACAGGCAAGGAAGTGCCTGACAGTCGGGACCCACCAGGTCGAAGCGTACATAGCGTTGTCATTCTGGTCGCGAACGTGTACGTACATACTGGTTGACGTAGAGGCGCACATGTGTCGTAGTAGAGGCGCGCACGTAGCATTTACACGTACGTACAGCGGCCTGGGTGCAAGAAAGAAAATACGGCCACGTATGTGTACATACGGGCAGGGTCTCGAACGCCTACTCGTGCATACGTACGGCCAAGGCTCGTGTACATGGCTGGGTCGGAACGGAGAAATAGCATCGTCGTCGTGTTCATGGGGAGGCAACGGAATGCGTCGTGTTCATAGGGAGGGCTTGGACAGAACATGCGATGGAAACGAGGCCCGGCGTACCGCAGAACAGAGGAAACAGCCTTGTGATCGACCGGACACGTTCGAAACGGGATCCTGTTCATCTGGAGGGGTTTGGCGTACCGCAAAACGGAGGAAACGGACCTCCAACGGTCGAAACGGGGGTCCTATTGATCGGGAGGGGTGTGGCGTACCGCAAAACAGACAAAACGGACTTATGTTGGAGCGCTACGGTCGAAACGCGGGTCCTGTTCATCGGGAGGGGTGTGGCGTACCGCAAAACGGGACTCCATGGGATACTGTTCATCTCCACCGTCGACCTCCTCTAGCCTCCACGGGCTCCTGTTCATCCAGCCTCCACCGCGCGCTACTCCACCACTACTGTTCAACCAACCCTCCACCGTCTACTGTTCATCCAGCCCTCCACACCACGGGGTCCTGTTCAACCACCCCTCCACGGGCACCCCTCCATCGTCTACTATCTATCTAGCCCTCCACACCACGGGGTCCTGTTCAACCACCCCTCCACCGTCTACTGTTTATCCAGCCCTCCACACCACAGGGTCCTGTTCATCCATCCCTCCACGGGCACCCCTCCACCGTCTACTGTTTATCCAGCCATCCACCACACCACGGGGTCCTGTTCATCCAGAGGCAACGCCACCACTCACTGTTCATCCAACCCCCCCCCCCCCGGCAACACTCACTGTTCATCCCATCGATCGGCTTCAGTTAGCAGCAGTAGCGAAGGAATCGCTCAATCGGGTTCAGTTAACAGCCATCGATCGATCGCTCGGGTTCAGTAACGCGTAGCCTGCAGTGCAATCGCTCGGATTCAGTTAGAGCCCAACGCCTCGCTCAGGTTCAGTTAGAGCCAACGCCTCGCACACATGCGTGTACGTGTACGAGACAAACGTGCATCGCTCGGCCCCCGACCTCCCACCGTAACCGGGAACTCCCCGAAATTTTCCTCCCCCTCGCTTCTACCACGGTTTTTTCCGTCATGGACGACCCAAAGAATGTCATGCAGCTGCGTCTCCGGCCCGCCCAGGATGAAAAGCCCATTTTCTGTCATGATTTTTTGTCATAGAAGTAGGAGCCCACCACATCTATGATGATACCGGGTTTTGTCACAATTATCGTCATAGAAGTGTCATATGTATGACAGAAAAAATTCTCGTTCGACCCAAAAGGTACAAGTGGACACATGTAAAGGAGATGATTCACCTTTGTATGTATGAAGTAGATGTGGCACGTGTCACTTGCCAAATGGACTCTTGACATGGTGATGTCCATAGGATTCTCCGCATCAGGTTATCAATGAAATGGCAAGGGAATATACAATGGAGGGATACCAGGATACCAAGATGATATGGAGGTTACCGTCCTTGGCGATGATGAGTGACGGTGATCTTGATGGAGATACCAAGATGATGGAGACTCGTCCTAAGTAGCCGAAACACCTTAGGAAACGGAAAAACCGCGAACTCAAAATCTCAAATGTCAAATGATGGTAGCGGGAATGCGGTGGTGGTGTTGCGGAAGCTCAATGGGATTGCGTGAATGCAATGATGGGTTTTGCGAGTAGGCAATGCGGATGTGGAAGGTAAGATGGTGGACTATACACGGTGTCGGAGTTGAAAGCATGTTCCCTAAGTAGCCAAAACACCTTAGGAGACACAACTCACAACACAAACAAAATTGATTCAGTTGGGGTGGCGGGAGAGTGAGGTGGGCAAAATTATGCGGAATTTATGGTGGTAGTGGTTGATGAAGAAGCAACCGTCCCTAATTATCCAAGACACATTAGGAGACTCAAACCGCTCCTCAAGCAACCACTAATGCGATGGGGAACAAAATTGGTTAGGTTGCGGAAGTCGATGGTGGTGTAGCGGATGATGTGGTGGAAGCCCTAGGCAAAGTTGCCAAAGTTCCAAAATTTTGATGGTATTTTTGAGGGAAGGGGGGTGTCAAGAGCTTCAAAACGAGCTAAAGAACGTCAAAATCGGAGTTCGGATGAATTAGTTATGGCCGAAACAAAATTTGAACGAAGTCGGTTTTTTACAGGTAGCGGACATCCAGAAATGGACGGATGTCCGGTCGCCGGACGTCCGGCCGGGTCGGAAATCCGCTAATTTCAGCTCGGGTTAGGGGTTCCGGTCGTCCGGTAAGGTCGGACGTTCGGTGCTTCCTATGTGTCCGGACGTCCGGTAAAATGACGGTCGTCCGGTGGGTCTGGGTCAATACGAAATGCGAGTTTCATGACGCGATTTTGGGCAGAATTTGGGGATTTTGGGGATTTTGGGGTCAAAAAAGGGGATTTTGTAGATGAAAGATGGGGAAACTTGGGGAGATGCTAGATCCACTTGAAACCAAGCAAATCTATGGATCAAATCCAACAAAACTTCGTCAAACCAACAAATCACAAAAAAAATTGAGGCTATTTTTGGTCGGGATTTTCGAATTTAGGGAGAACACAACAAAATTTGGCTAGAAAACAACAAGGTGAGGCTCCATAATCATGATCAACGTGGCTCTGATACCAAGATGATGTAGGGTAGGAACCCTAATCGGCCGATATTTCACGAAAGGAGCGGATCCCACGATGATCACGAAGAACACGAGGAGCGAAACGAGGGGAAAATCACAAGGGGAACACAAGAGAACACTCAAACCAACAGGTATGATCACACATGCGCTCGATCCATGAACACAAAGGAAGATACAAGATCCAAAGTCAACAACGGACGATACAAGAGGTAACCGGTCTTCTCCGTGAGGAGGTCTTGATGGTCTTCTCCGCAAGGAGGTCTTGAATCCAAAGGGATCTTCTCCAAAGAGGGGCCGTCGTCTCTCTCGTGGAGTAGCTCCGATGTGGATGAGCAATGCTCTATCTTTAAATATGAGCTAAACCAATGCTAACCATAACTAGGAGGAGGTGGAGGAGTATATATAGTCTAGAGCCACGAAGGGGTAAGTGGGAGAGGGATACAAGGCCAAAGGCCCGACTGCACACAGGCAGGTACCGGTCGTCCGGTGGGTACCGGTCGTTCGGTGGCTCAGGAGGGACCGGTCATCCGCTAGTCGTCGGACGTCCGTTGAACACGTTCTATGAAGAGGCACCGGACGTCCGGTGTCCTCGGACTTCCGTTAATATTACCGGTCGTCCGGTGGGGAACGGACGTCCGCTTGCTGGGATGTGTTGTAGCTGGCGTTGGCTATGCTATAGGCGCCGGTCGTCCGGTGGAGGCCGGACGTCCGGTGGAGGCCGGAGGTCCGCTCGTTTGGCTCGGGTGCAGGATCACCGGTCGTCCGGTTCGGGCCGGTCGTCCGGTGGGTCTTCAGGCGTCGGACGTCTGGTCCCGACCGGTCGTCCTGTGGCTGGAGCTTCTTCCGCCGCTCTTCTTCTTGTTCCTCACGCTTGGTTCCCTCGCCTTCTTGTTCATGGGCTTCCTCTTGGTTCCTGGTCATGCATAGCACACATGTTTGAGGTATTAGCCATGTCTCACATGTGGAAAGTGACGATTCGGAGAGGAGCGAGTTCACCTTGTGCCCAATGGCGTATACTTGAGGTCTCGTCTTATGTATCCTTCGGGCTTGGAGAGTAGGCGGAGTGTGCATGCGGATGAATGTGGGATGCTCCGCATCATAATTTTTGATTGTTCCACGCTGTTATATTATCAATCTTGGATGTTTTATAATCATTTATATCATTTTTGGTACTAACCTATTCACATAGTGCCAAGTGCCAGTTGCTGTTTTTTTGCATGTTTTTGACATCACGGGTAATCAATATCAAACAGAGTCCAGACGCAGCGAAACTTTTTGTGGATTTTTTTACCAGAAGACAATCAATGGGCCGAAGAAGCGCCCTGGTGGTTGTGCCCACCTCGGGTGGCCCCCAGACCAACTATTTACTCTACAAATACCTCAATATTCCAAAAACCCTAGCGGAGTCGACGAAAATCAATTCCAGTTGCCGTAGAGTCCAAAACCACCAGATCCAATCTAGACACCATCACGGAGGGGTTCACCACTTCCATTGGTGCCTCTCTGATGATGCGTGAGTAGTTCTTTGTAGACCTTCGGGTCTGTAGTTAGTAGCTAGATGGCTTCCTCTCTCTCGTTTGATTCTCAATACAATGGTCTCTTGGAGATCCATATGATGTAACTCTTTTGCGGTGTGTTTGTTGGGATCCGATGAACTTTGAGTTTATGATCAGATCTATCTCTTTTTATCCATGAAAGTTATTTGAGTTTCTTTGATATCTTATATGCATGATTGTTTATAGCCTAGTATTTCTTCTCCGATATTTGGGTTTTGTTTAGCCAACTTGATCTATTTCTCTTGCAATGGGAAGAGGTGCTTGATCCTAGTGACAGAAGGGGAACCGACACGTATATATCGTTGCTACTAAGGATAAAACGATGGGGTCTATTTCTACATAAATAGATCTTGTCTACATCATGTCATCGTTCTTATTGCATTACTCCATTTCTCCATGAACTTAATACACTAGATGCATGTTGGATAGCGGTCGATGTGTGGAGTAATAGTAGTAGATGCAGGCAGGAGTCGGTCTACTGATCTTGGACGTGATGCCTGTATAATGATCATTGGCTGGATATCGTCATGATTATTTGAAGTTCTATCAATTTCCCAACAGTAATTCGTTTACCCACCGTTTGTTATTTTTCTCGAGAGAAGCCACAAGTGAAACCTACGGCCCCGGATCTCTATCTCATATTATTTGCCTTTGCGATCTATTTAATTTGCCTTTTATTTTCAGATCTATTAAACCCAAAAATACAAAAATACCTTGCTGCAATTTATTCTTATTTATTTTATTTGGCGTTCGGTATATCAATCTACTACAATTTATTCACGTCTGTTTGCCAATTTTTGGCGCCGTTACCCGAAAGGGATTGACAACCCCTTTAATACGTCAGGTTGTGAGTATTTGTTATTTCTGTGCAGGTGCCGTTTATGTGTTGTTGCTTGGTTCTCCTACTGGTTCGATAACCTTGGTTTCATCACCGAGGGAAATATATACTGTTGCCGTGCTGCATCATCCCTTCCTCTTTGGGGAAGTACCGACGTAGCTTCAAGCTGCATCGCCCCACGCCAAGACATCTGGCACCTCGAGAAGGCCTGGACATCCGGCCCGACGCCCGGGCGTCCAACCCCGCCTGTCTGCGCGCAGCAAAGGGCCGAAGCCCATGTATCCCTTTGCCCCCCTAGACTATATATACTCCTTCTCCTCCCTCTTTCTAGGGTTAGCAATGTGATAGCTCATTTTCGAGATAGAGCTTTGCTCATCCACTTGATACTTTATCCTTGAGAGACCGCGACCTCTACAGAGAAGATCCCCCGAGTGGATTCAAGACCCCTCACGGGAAGACCCCTCAAGAACTCCTCACGGAGAGGAACTACCGCCTCTTGTATCATACTTTGTTGCGTTTGGATCTTGAATCACTCTTTATGTTCGTGGATTTAGCACATGTGTGATCGTTTCCGTTGATTTGAGTGTTTCCCCTCGTGTTTCCCCTGGTGTTCTTCGTAGGATTCCCTCCATTTCATGAAAGATCGGCCTTAGGGTTTCCACCCACATCATCTTTGTAACATGAGCCTTGGTTGATAACGAATTTGGAGCCCCTACCCCTTGTTTCTAGCCTTGTTTTGTTGATTTTTGTCCCAATTTCGAAAATCTCCGCAAAAG
Organism: Triticum urartu; assembly: GCF_003073215.2. NCBI lineage: Eukaryota > Viridiplantae > Streptophyta > Magnoliopsida > Poales > Poaceae > Triticum > Triticum urartu. Next base: position 170,739,294 of record NC_053025.1, on the reverse strand, counting down.
TAGCCCTCCCAATATTTTGTGATTTGTTGGTGTGATGAAGTTTTGTTGGATTTGATCCGTGGATTACGTGTGTAACAGGTAGATCTAGCTTTCCCCCATCATTTCCCTAATTTCTGTTCGCGAAATCTCTCGAATTTTGCCCCGAAATTTCCTTTTCCCCACGAGTTCATCGTGTTCATCTCGGATATGGAGGCCCGAACATCTGGCCCATGCCCCCGGACATCCGGCCCGACAGCCTGGACGTCCGGCCTCCCGAAGCACCGCTCTGTTTCCCGCCTAACTCTCGCCAATTTTGACCGGGCCTACACAATTACTTTCGCATACTACCATCGCTTTCCGCATACCACCATTGCTTTCCACATACCACCAAAGCTTTCATCATACCACCATTGTTTTACACAACCACCAGAGCCTTACCGGTGTCCAACTCCGACATTTTTTACATGCTTCGTATTGAGAATTTGAATTACGGTTTCTGTCTCCTAACACATTTCAGCAACTTAGGGACAGTTCGACATCGACATCACCGCCGCTCAACTTCACCACAGACTCGTCATCGACACTGACCACTCCACCATTTTGACACCCTTAACCGTAAGCAAGGACGGTAATTTCGACAACACATTTATGTACTTCCTTGCCATTGCATTGATACCCACAATAGCCCATTTTGCATACCCTTCCTATCGAGACTAGCCATTGAGTATTGCCGGCAACGTTACTTGTGCACATTAGTGGTCACTGCATATATCACATCATATTGGTATACATATCTTGGTATCATCTTTTGTGTCACGAGATTGTCATCTGTAGGATCGAAAGTATGTCTAGAGGGGGGTGATTAGACTACTTGACCAAATAAAAACTTAACCTTTTCCCAATTTTAGTTCTTGGCAGATTTTAGCTATTGTAGGACAAGTCAAGCAATCATCACACAATTCAAGCAAGCATGCAAAGAGTATATTGGCAGCGGAAAGTAAAGCATGCAACTTGCAAGAATGTAAATGGAAGGGTTTGGAGAATTCAAACGCAATTGGAGACACGGATGTTTTTCCCGTGGTTCGGATAGGTGGTGCTATCCTACATCCACGTTGATGGAGACTTCAACCCACGAAGGGTAACGGTTGCGCGAGTCCACGGAGGGCTCCACCCACGAAGGGTAATGGTTGCGTGAGTCCACGGAGGGCTCCACCCACGAAGGGTCCACGAAGAAGCAACCACCCACAAAGGGTCCACGAAGAAGCAACCTTGTCTATCCCACCATGGCCATCGCCCACGAAGGACTTGCCTCACTACCGGTAGATATTCACGAAGTAGGCGATCTCCTTGCCCTACAAACTCCTTGGTTCAACTCCACAATCTTGTCGGAGGCTCCCAAGTGACACCTAGCCAATCTAGGAGACACCACTCTCCAAGAAGTAACAAATGGTGTGTTGATGATGAACTCCTTGCTCTTGTGCTTCAAATGATAGTCTCCCCAACACTCAACTCTCTCTCATAGGATTTGGATTTTGTGGAAAGAAGATTTGAGTGGAAAGCAACTTGGGGAAGGCTAGAGATCAAGATTCATATGGTAGGAATGGAATATCTTGGTCTCAACACATGAGTAGGTGGTTCTCTCTCAGAACATATGAGTTGGAATTGTGTATGTGTTCTAATGGCCCTCTCCACGAATGAAGAGGAGGTGGAGGGGTATATATAGCATCCACAAAAAATCCAACCGTTACACACAGTTTTCCAATCTCGGTGGGACCGAATTAACAAACTCGGTCGGACCGAAAAGGTAAACCTAGTGACTTTTAGAGATTTTCGGTGGGACTGACATGCAACTCGGTAGGACCGATATGGTTAGGGTTTGGGCATAACGTAATCTCGGTGAGACCGATTACACAAACTCGGTGAGACCGAGTTTGGTAATAAGCTAACCAGAGAGTTGGTCAGGCAAACTCGGTGGGACCGATTTGCTCTTTCGGTGAGACTGAAAAGTTACAAAAGGGAAACAAAGAGTTTACATTGCAATCTCGGTGGGACCGATTCGCTCTTTCGGTGAGACCGAAAAGTTACGAAAGGGAAACAGAGAGTTTGCAATCCCATCTCGGTGAGACCGAGATCCCTATCGGTAGAACCGAATTGCTAGGGTTTGGCAGTGGCTTATGACAAGTGAAACTCGGTGGTGCCGGATAGAAAGAATCGGTAGGACTGAGTTTGGCTTAGGGTTTAGGTCATGTGTGGATAAGGGAAAGTAGTTGAGGGTTTTGGAGCATATCACTAAGCACATGAAGCAAGAGGCTCATTAAGCAACACCTCATCCCTCCTTGATAGTATTGGCTTTTCCTAAAGACTCAATGTGATCTTGGATCACTAAAATATAAAATGAAGAGTCTTGAGCTTTTGAGCTTGAGCCAATCCTTTGTCCTTAGCATTTTGAGGGTTCCACTTTCACATCCATGCCATGCCAATCATTGAGCTTTCCTGAAATAGTCATCTTGGAATAGCATTAGCTCAATGAGCTATATGTTGTTATGAATTACCAAAACCACCTAGGGATAGTTGCACTTTCAATCTCCCCCTTTTTGGTAATTGATGACAACATATAGATCAAAGCTTCGACAAATGATAATAAGCATGAAATATATCGTCGCTTTGAGAAGTATGTGACAAGTAAGAGCTCCCCCTAAATTTGTGCATATTTAAAATTTGCTTTGGATTGCAAATGCACAAAGAGTTAAAGTCATGGGTTACTCTTCCATGTCACATACATCTTGGTGGAGCACTTAAAATGATAAGAATGAAATACATGGACTCATCACCAAGAATAGTGAATGAGCACATAAGATAGATAAGATGATAATATTAAGCAAACATTAAGTGTAGCTTATGATCAAACACATGATCATCAATGTCTCACAGATAATGACGTAGTATCTCACACAAAAGCAAACAAAGTTAGAAAAACCACCAAATAAAACAAGAGAGAATAAAAGCAACACTCTCTCTCTCTCGAAGCCTATGATCTATACATTTTTCTCCCCCTTTGGCAACAAGTTACCAAAAAGTTCCTAGAAAATGCATAGTGCTAGATCGACACTCAGGCTTGATCTTCAGGTGGTGGTGGTGTCCGGAGCACTCCAAGGACGAAGCCTTCTGTAGACGTGGTCGGAGTCGAGGCTGAAGTGGACGCTGGAGCTGGTGGAACTGAGGCTGTAGCTGGTGCAGACGTGGTAACTGGCACTGCAGACGACCTCGGACCTCGTGGCACTCTGGCAAAGGCATCAGTTGTAGTCTTGCCTCTCCTCTCCTGCATGTCATCCTGGAGCTGCTCCACTGCAGTCTGAATCTCTGTCACTTTGACATCCAAGTCATAGAACTTTTGTTCCATGATCCTCTCTAAGCTTGCCTGGTTCTGAGTTAGGGTGGCTAGTCCTTGCTCAATTCGCAGGGTGGATGCAATCAAGTAACCAAGCTGCTCTTGTTTGGTTTTCAGGAAATATTCAGATGCCTCCTCTTGAGTAGGCATCTTGGCAGCTTTCTCCTTCCTCGCCTTCTCCTTCTTGGCTTGTGCTTTCTAAGAACATTCTCTTCTTCTTCTGCAGCTTCAGGCACTGGGGCCTTGTTCTTCTCAGTAGCTGGGATGCTTCTTGTGTTCCTCTTTGGCTTTGGCTTTGGAGCTGGCTTGGCCTTGGAAGCAGCTGCCCCTATTCTTATGGCATCACCCATCAGCTTGGGTGCCTTAGGTGCTGGTGCAGCTACCTCTTCTTCTTCCTCCTCATCTTCCATGATGGAAGCCTTGCCAAGCACTCTGGCTACAGTTTTCTTCACCCTTTCTTTCCTCTTCTTGCCTTCAGCAGCAACTGGCTCAATGGGAGTGGGCTTCTCAGTTGAAGCTCTGGCCTTTGACATAGGCTGCCTGCCTGCTGGCCTTTTGATCTTCATCCCTGGTTTTATGCCCTGTGCTGGCTCAACTCTCTTGGAAGTTGCTTCCTCTTCTGCCACATAATCCTCATCTTCTGAGTCTGAGGTTCTCTTCTTTCTCTGTCTTGTGGCAGCTTTAGGCAGATTGCTAGGGGTGCTCCTGCTGCCATCATCTGAAGAACTTGAGGGACTAGTGCCCTCACTCATCTGCACTGGCTGTTCTGACATGTTCTGGCTATCACTTTGGTCTGACATGATGAACAAGCTGACTGCTGACCCTGTGAATAGTTTATAGATGAGGTAGAGTGGATGAGCATCACAAAATGCAGAGATTTTTGCAAAAGAATAATTCAAAAACTTAGTTTTAGTTTCCCACTGAAAGCATCTCGGATCTACCGATTTCTAAACTCGGTGATACCGAAGCAGTTTTGGCACCTAAACTAGTGAACTCGGTCAGACCGAGTCACAGTTCGGCGGCACCGAGACTGCTAGGGTTTCACAGAGTTCCAAAATCGGTCACACCGATAAGTAATTCTCGGTCAGACCGAGTCTCACTTGTGCAATGGAATAAGCCAAATCGGTGGGACCGAGTTTTTCAACTCGGTGGGTCCGAGATGGTTTCGGCGGAAACCTAACCCTAAAATTTTCGAATTAAACCTAATCTACGAGTTCATTGACTGGATAGAAGTTTAACAAATGTGGCAAGAATCATGATGATCACAATGTGATAAGAATCGGATTGGGGAATAGCACAAAGATCGAGTCCATACCCTAGTTCGGCGGAGACTCGCTACGGCGGCAACGGCGGGGTTGAATTTCCGTTGACGACGACGGAGACCAGCGACTGGAGGCGGCTGGCGGCGAGGAGACGATCCGGAGACCAAGTTGGCAGAGCAGGCTATCGCGCGGGCGAAGGGGTTCGGAGAAATTTCCAAATTTTTTCCCGTGACTATATATAGCCCGACCCTGTCGGTGTGACCGAGTGGAACAACTCGGTGGCACCGACATGCCAAACTGTATACAGTCGTTGCAACTTGGTGTGACCGAATGGTTCAAATCGGTTGCACCGAGATCGAAAACCTAGATCAACTTAATGATCTCGGTAGGACCGAAAGTAGGGTATCGGTCAGAGCGAGAATCATAAAGAGGTTTTGGAAGTTTAAGTCTATGACGAATCGGGGACTCCGAGCGCTCCTCACACAGAGTGGTTCGAATCTGACTTGATCAAATTTTGTGATGTAGCATGAATAGAGTTTGAGACGAGAAAAGCATAGATAGCTAGAGGAGGTTCTTAGGCATTCTTGTCCATCCACTTGGCAAAAGGAAATAAAACCAAACAATCAAAACAACAAGTGGATGTCCTCGAATGAGTAAAATATGCAACCAGCATGCTCACACAATAAGATGGCAAATGAAATATGTGACAAGGCATGCACAACCAATTATAGCATCTATCAAGCAATTTGCGATGACAAGGTCATCTATATATGAGTATATTGACTTAGGAGTCAAGTGAGAACACTTGATCATAGGTCATACTCATCGTTTAAGCTCAAGTGGGGTTACCACTTTTACATAAAGCATTGTTGTGTTCACATCTTTAGAGTTGCTTTAGCTCAAGTCTTAGAGTAAATCTCCCCCTAGATGTGATATCCCCCCTTAGAGGGATGAACTAACCTCGGGTTTTGTCGATGATGACTTCATGTAGATGTTGAAGATGTGGATGCTCAATGTTGATGTAGATCACTTGGAGCTATCCATTTGAGTGAATTGCACTTTCAATACCTACATGGGTTAGTCCCACAAGGAACAAACAAGGATATCCATAGACATAGAGTGATGCACACACAAGATGATGTCCATGAAAACTTTTAGGTTACCTTGTCCCTTGTCTTACCAACAAGAGGGTTTGTGACTCCTTGAACTAGTGCAAGATGTGGAAGTTGATTGCACTTGTTCTTGCCAAAATGATAAGAGTGAAGTATGTTGGAGGAGTCACCCTCAAGAACTCTCTAGTTCTTATTATTTTGGATCCACACCATCTTGATGGGAATCCTTGGAGTTGTAGTCATACTTGATGAAGTGGAACTTGAAGTAGTCTTGGGAATCCACTTGACTAAGGTCTTAGGAGCTTCTTCAAATGCATCAATTTCCTCTTGAAGCTTGTCCTTGCCTTTTTGCTTGTAGTCTTGTGGTGGAAGATCATCTTGAGCTTGTGTCCCCTTGAAAGAAGTATCATGCTTCTCTTGTTGAGGAACAAACTTTGTCTTGGGGTATTGATCTTCTTCCCACTCAACTCCATTGGCATTGAACTTTCGTTCAAAACCAACACCTTGATTCTTCCGGTGCATTCCTTGCTTGCGCACAATTTCCTCAAATTGCTTACTCCCGACAAGGCTTTTGTACACTCCTTTCTCTATAATTCCCTTCAATAAGCTATTTTCTTGCTCAAGTGTAACTTGGCTAAGAGAATCATTAGTGGAATCAAGAGAACTACTAGAAGCAACAATATTGGATTTAGCATGATCATTGTTACTGCTAGAGGAAGAATCTTTCTTGTTCTTGTTACTAGACTTGACTTGGGGCATGTAAGTGGATAAGAGTAAACGCTTGGCAATGTAAGAAGAACTTTTCTTGCGGAGATCATCATTGATTGCTTTTAAGAACTCATGCTCTTGCTCAAGATTGAGTTTTTCAAAGCGTAATTTCTCATGAGCTCTTAAAAGTTCTCGATGATCTTCGAAGATAGTTTCATGAGCTAACTTAAGAGTGTTTAGTTCTTTAGTTAGAGCCTCAATCTTGTCCTTATCATTGTCATTCCTTTTATCTTGATTAGCATGATTAATTGACATTTCATCATAGTATTCATCACTAGAGTTGTCAACAAGCAAATCATCAGCTAACAAGTCATCTTCATCACTATTGAAATCAACATACTCGGGGTGTGTTACCTTAGGACCTTTGGCCATGAAGCATCTTCCAATTCCTTCATTTGGTGAGTCAAATATGTCGTAGGAGTTGGTTGACACAAGTGCTAGACCGGCAACACCTTCATCTTGAGTATCTTCGGAGTCGGAGTGATAACTTCTCTCGGAGTGGCTGTCGGAGTCGGAGCCGGATACCCATTCACCAACATGAGCTTGATGTCTTCGTTTTGTGTAGCTCCTTGATGATTTTTCCTTCCTTTCCGAATCCTTGCTTCTCCATGAGTATCTTCGTTCATAACGATCATCTCTACTCCTTCTCTCTCTTGGTGGTGATTCTTTGCTTCTTCTTTTTGGAGAATCTTCTCTTCTCTTGTAGGGAGCCGTACACTCATTGGAATAGTGTCCGGGTCTTCCACAACTGTAGCAGTTTCGCTCTCGACTAGAAGATCTTTTGTCATTGTAGGACCTTGACTTGAAGCTTCTATCTTTGCTTCTACTCTTGTAGAACTTGTTGAAGTTCTTCACCGTTAAGCTCAATTCTTCATTGAAGTTTTGTTTCTCACTTGATGATGAAGGGGCTTCACATGAGGCTTTGTAGGCACCACTTGATTTGTTGTGAAGTTCCTCTTTATCCTTAAGTGACATCTCATGAGCAACAATTCTTCCAATCACCTCCGTTGGCTTGAGATCTTTGTAATTGGGCATCATTTGGATCAATGTGCACACGGTATCATATTTTCCATCCAAGGCTCTTAGAATCTTCTTGATGATGAATCTATCGGTCATCTCTTCACTTCCTAAGCCGGCAATCTCATTTGTGATGAGAGCAAGCCTAGAGTACATTTCAGCGACACCTTCACCATCCTTCATTTTGAACTTGTCAAGTTGACTTTGAAGCACATCCAACTTGGATTCCTTGACGGAGTCGGTACCTTCGTGCATATCAATCAAAGTGTCCCAAATTTCCTTTACATTCTCAAGACGGCTGAGTTTGTTGAATTCTTCGGGGCACAATCCGTTGAAGAGAATATCACAAGCTTGAGCATTGTATTGCAACATCTTCAACTCATCCGCGGTAGCTTCACGATTTGGTTCTTTCCCATCAAAGAAGTCACCTTGCAAACCAACACACACAATAGCCCAAACGGCGGGGTTATGTCCAAGAATATGCATTTTCATTTTATGCTTCCAACTAGCAAAATTAGTACCATCAAAGTAAGGACCTCTACAGTGATAATTTCCCTCGCTAGACACCATACTCTCCTAGGTTGTGAAACCAAGGCTATGACCACCAAAAGCTATGGAGATCAAAGCAAATGGAGACCAAAGCTCTGATACCACTTGTAGGATCGAAAGTATGTCTAGAGGGGGGGTGATTAGACTACTTGACCAAATAAAAACTTAACCTTTTCCCAATTTTAGTTCTTGGCAGATTTTAGCTATTGTAGGACAAGTCAAGCAATCATCACACAATTCAAGCAAGCATGCAAAGAGTATATTGGTAGCGGAAAGTAAAGCATGCAACTTGCAAGAATGTAAATGGAAGGGTTTGGAGAATTCAAACGCAATTGGAGACACGGATGTTTTTCCCGTGGTTCGGATAGGTGGTGCTATCCTACATCCACGTCGTTGATGGAGACTTCAACCCACGAAGGGTAACGGTTGCGCGAGTCCACGGAGGGCTCCACCCACGAAGGGTAATAGTTGCGCGAGTCCACGGAGGGCTCCAAGCAACCACCCACGAAGGGTCCACGAAGAAGCAACCTTGTCTATCCCACCATGGCCATCGCCCACGAGGGACTTGCCTCACTAGCGGTAGATCTTCACGAAGTAGGCGATCTCCTTGCCCTTAACAAACTCCTTGGTTCAACTCCACAATCTTGTCGGAGGCTCCCAAGTGACACCTAGCCAATCTAGGAGACACCACTCTCCAAGAAGTAACAAATGGTGTGTTGATGATGAACTCCTTGCTCTTGTGCTTCAAATGATAGTCTCCCCAACACTCAACTCTCTCTCATAGGATTTGGATTTTGTGGAAAGAAGATTTGAGTGGAAAGCAACTTGGGGAAGGCTAGAGATCAAGATTCATATGGTAGGAATGGAATATCTTGGTCTCAACACATGAGTAGGTGGTTCTCTCTCAGAACATATGAGTTGGAATTGTGTATGTGTTCTGATGGCTCTCTCCACGTATGAAGAGGAGGTGGAGGGGTATATATAGCCTCCACACAAAATCCAACCGTTACACATAGTTTTCCAATCTCGGTGGGACCGAATTAACAAACTCGGTCGGACCGAAAAGGTAAACCTAGTGACCGTTAGAGATTTTCGGTGGGACTGACATGCAACTCGGTAGGACCGATATGGTTAGGGTTTGGGCATAACGTAATCTCGGTGAGACCGATTACACAAACTCGGTGAGACCGAGTTTGGTAATAAGCTAACCAGAGAGTTGGTCAGGCAAACTCGGTGGGACCGATTTGCTCTTTCGGTGAGACTGAAAAGTTACAAAAGGGAAACAAAGAGTTTACATTGCAATCTCGGTGGGACCGATTCGCTCTTTCGGTGAGACCAAAAAGTTATAAAAGGGAAACAGAGAGTTTGCAATCCCATCTCGGTGAGACCGAGATCCCTATCGGTAGAACCGAATTGCTAGGGTTTGGCAGTGGCTTATGACAAGTGAAACTCGGTGGCGCCGGATAGAAAGAATCGGTAGGACCGAGTTTGGCTTAGGGTTTAGGTCATATGTGGATATGGGAAAGTAGTTGAGGGTTTTGGAGCATATCACTAAGCACATGAAGCAAGAGGCTCATTAAGCGACACCTCATCCCTCCTTGATAGTATTGGCTTTTCCTAAAGACTCAATGTGATCTTGGATCACTAAAATATAAAATCAAGAGTCTTGAGCTTTTGAGCTTGAGCCAATCCTTTGTCCTTAGCATTTTGAGGGTTCCACTTTCACATCCATGCCATGCCAATCATTGAGCTTTCCTGAAATAGTCATCTTGGAATAGCATTAGCTCAATGAGCTATATGTTGTTATGAATTACCAAAACCACCTAGGGATAGTTGCACTTTCATCATCGCATATACACAATTGCTATCTAGGTTCGTGAAGTTTTTCATGAGAAAGAGCTTAAAACAGAAAGAGCCAAACAAGCTTTTCAGCAAGAGGAAAACATAAGCAAAGTGCTTTTAAGCAAGAACCATAGCATCATACCGTTCGTGCTCCACTTTAAGATTGGCATACTAGATCATCTTGGATCATACCACCGGAACAACATACATAAGCATACTTGGGATCGAGGTCGTTGCATTTTTCCCTTGTAGGTTGTACACAAATCTCGTAACCGCCTATTGTGCAATCGTGATAGCGTCTCTCCAGCATTGTGCAACAAGAGCATTTTTCATGGATTCCACATTTTGAGCTCGTTCCTTGGTTGCACGACCCCATTTATCTATCCGCGTGTGTGTTTCTATGTACCTCCTTTTTCTACTGGTCTACTTGTTGCATTTGCAAATTTGTGAATCTTTTCCAACATCATGGCGTCTCACTAACAATTGCATAAATTTTTGTCCACCATCCTAACAAAGCTCCACTAAAGGCTTATTTGTATAGGTGTGAGAAACTGACGGGAACCGGTACCACTTGTGCTATTTCCTTGTTACATCATTGAGTGACCATTGATCCATTCTCAACATCGGTTAAGGTACATTTGGAATAGTTCTTGTCTTTCTCCCACTCACACATTTACTTGGAATGATGGATAGGCCAACTACTTCTACCAACCAACTCTACATCACCAAGAACCACCTCTTCGGCGCGCAATGAGCTTTGCATCAAGAACGACAAGCATTGAGCGACCGCATTGACAATCTCGCCACCAACTTGCAACAATCCAAGCAACGTACAAGAGACTACTTCGACAACAAGCTCGACGAACATAAAGAAGAGAGCAATGCAAGAATGGATGAGATTCGTGCCTTGTTGGTCAACCGCTCTTCTACCACTTCGTCCTATCCAAGGCGGAGTCACTCGAGTCGACATTCTCCCGACACCATCCCCGGCTCAAGTACACCGACATCGAGCACTCTTCGATGAGCCGCGTGCCAAGACCTTCAGGCAAACCGCAATCCGCTACATGGCAATGATGGACGACAAGAGCAACTTGACAAGCAAGAAAATCGACATCGTCAAAATCATGCTACCCTTGCGCAAGCACAAGAAAGGCAACGCCAAAGTCTACAAGAGGAAGAGCAAGCGCGCCAACACCAAGACGAACAAGATGCCGAGGCACAATGTCAAGAACAACAACGACGTGAAGCACAAGCACTTCGCGAAGAAGTTCAAGAGAGGAACTATCAAGCATGATTGCTGATAGAGGCGAGGGTGTCCCGATCTTCCGATGAGATGGTGGCTATCGTTTTGGTGGAAGCCGACATTGACGATCCGACTACAAACGTGCGAGGACGTCGCGCCTTAGAGATCTCTAAGCCAACTTCGAGAGGTTATTGACCATGCTGGAGCATGATCAACCTGACCACGAAGCTCTGTTCCCTGTAGGCAAACAAAGAACAAGCAAAAAATTAAGATTGCAATCTGGATATTGCGAATATAAGAGGAAAGCTTTATTGATCAAGGTGAGGTTCTGTGACGCCTTTGTCTGGTCGTTGAACACAAACAAAGTACGCAAAGTTGTAGCTATGGCGAACTTTAATCTAAACAAAACCCCAAAGTCTAAACGATGCATTAAGGGCTGTATATATGGAGGAGAGAGGGGGAATTTCTTGGCCCTTGGAGGAGGGGTCCGAAACTAACCCTAACTCTTGTTTCCCCGCACATACGGACTCCAAAAACAGCCTATAATCAAGCATTTCAAAATTACATGGGCCTGGCCCAAAAATAAGGTGACACAGCACCTAGGATAGCCTCTGGATGAAATTTATGAAGTGGCATCTTGTATATTTCATCCAAGGCATCATGCACACATTATGGTGGCTTCAAAGTCCTGGAATAATCGCTTGTAACTCCGTTCTTGTTCCCCTTGTGCACGCCATCATTTCCATGCTTGAAGTTGCTCCAAGGTTCATCTTCCTTGTCCAAGCTAGGCCCTTCATTTGTAAGCAAAACAAATGTATCCAATTTAGGCAGCATCATATTCTCATGAACATTAGAATCGTTACCAAGAAACGAAAGTTCCTGGTAATTTAATTGGCGTGTGCGAGCTCTAGTAATTGGTCCAGTATGTATAGCAGCAGGGGCTGTGGGTGTAACAATGGTATTGATGTCCTCATCATCCTCCCTTCTTGAAATGAAGTCATCCTCGACGGAAGCTCATATTCCTCACCCAAATAAGGCTTCAAATCTGCAATGTTAAAAGTGGGACTAACCCCAAAATCTGCAGGCAACTCAAGTTTATATGCATTATCATTTATTTTATCTAACACCTTAAAAGGACTAGCAGCACGTGGCATTAGCTTTGATTTGCACAAATTAGGAAATCTATCCTTATGCAAATGTAACCAAACAAGATCTCTAGGTGCAAACACAACATGTTTTCTACCCTTATCTCCAGCAAGTTTATATTTAGCATTCATACGCTCAATGTTTTCCTTTGTTACTCATGCATTTCTAAAATCAATTCAGCATGTTCTTTAGCATCAAAATTAACCTTCTCTAAAGATGGAAGAGGCAACAAATCAATAGGTGCACGAGGTAGGAAACCATACACAATTTCAAAAGGGCACATCTTAGTAGTAGAATGGAATGAATGATTATAAGCAAATTCAATATGAGGCAAGCATTCTTCCCACATTTTCTTGTTATTCTTCAAAACAGCCCTAAGCATAGTAGACAATGTTCTATTGATTACATCAGTTTGTCCATCAGTTTGGGGGTGACAAGTAGTACTAAAAAGCAGTTTAGTCCCCAATTTAGCCCATAAACATCTCCAAAAGTGGCTAAGAAATTTAGTAGCATGATCTGAAACAATAGTATTTGGCACACCATGCAAGCAAATAATTTCACGAAAGAACAAATCAGCAACATTAGCAACATCATCGCTTTTATGACATGGTATAAAGTGTGCCATTTTCAAGAATCTATCCACGACAACAAATATGCTATCCCTCCCCTTCTTTGTTCGAGGTAAACCTAAAACAAAGTCCATAGATATGTCCTCCCAAGGAACACTAGGTAGAGGCAAAGGCATATATAAACCATAAGGATTGAGTCATGACTTAGCTTTTTGACATGTAGTGCAGTGAGCAACAAAATGCTCAACATCCCATCTCATCTTTGGCCAAAAGAAATGTGTAGCAAGTTTGTCCTCCGTCTTCTTCATGCCAAAGTGTCCCATTAATCCTCCTCCATGCGCCTCCCACAACAACTAAAGATGAACAGAGCTAGCTGGCATGCATAGCTTGTTAGCACGGAACACAACTCTGTCATTAACGACAAACTTGTTCCACATTCTTCCTTCTTTACAATTCTGCATTACATCTTTAAAATCAGCATCATGCACATATTGTTCTTTGTTGGTCTCCAAACCGAATATTTTGAAGTCAAGTTGTAAAAGAATAGTATAGCGATGAGATAATGCATCAGCAATAACATTTTCTTTACCCTTCTTGTGTTCAATGACATAAGGGAAAGTCTCAATGAATTCGACCCATTTAGCATGTCTACGATTCAGTTTAGCTTGACTTTTAATATGTTTCATGATTCATGATCAGAATGTATAACAAATTCTTTGGGCCATAAATAATGTTGTCATGTTTCTAAAGTCCGAACAAGATCACATAATTCTTTATCATAAGTAGAATAATTCAGACTAGGCCCACTCAATTTTTCAGAAAAGTATGCAACAGGTTTGCCATCTTGTAATAACACACCTCCTAATCCTATTCCACTTGCATCACATTCAAGCTCAAAAGTCTTATTAAAATCAGGAAGTTGGAGTAAAGGAGCATGTGTCAACTTATCTTTCAATACCGTGAAGGCTTCTTCCTGTGCGGTACCCCAAACAAAAGGTACATCCTTCTTTGTAAGCTCATTGAGAGGTGCAGCAATGGTGCTGAAATCTCTCACAAAACACCTATAGAATCCAGTGTGGCCAAGAAAACTCCTCACTTGTGTGAACATTTTGGGCTATGGCCAACTCTCAATAGCTTCAATCTTGGCTTTATCAACTTCAATTCCATGTGGAGTAAAAACAGAGCCAAGAAAAGATACTCGGTCGGTGCAGAAGGTGCACTTCCCAAGGTTACCAAACAAACGTGCATCACGTAGAGCAATAAAAATAGCACGTAAATGTTCCAAATGTTCCTCCAAAGATTTTCTATAAATCAATATGTCATCAAAGTAAACTACCACAAATCGTCCAATGAAAGCACGTAAAACTTCGTTCATTAATCTCATGAAAGTACTAGGTGCATTAGTTAACCCAAAAGGCATGACTAACCACTCATATAATCCAAACTTAGTTTTAAATGTTGTTTTCCATTCATCTCCCAATTTCATACGAATTTGATGGTATCCACTATGCAAATCAACTTTGGAGAATATTGTAGAGCCACTCAATTCATCAAGCATATCATCTAGCCTAGGAATAGGATGACGATAACGAATAGTAATATTATTAATGTCTCTACACTCAACGCACATATGCGACGTACCATCCTTTTTTGGCACTAAAATGATAGGAACAGCACAAGGACTAAGGGATTCACGTATATGACCTTTGTCGAGCAGCTCCTGTACTTGACGCATAATCTCCTTCGTCTCCTCTGGATTGGTACGTTATGGTGCGCGGTTGGGTAATGGTGAACCGGGAATTAAGTCAATTTGATGCTCAATCCCTCGAATAGGTGGTAATCCTGGTGGCACGTCTTATGGAAAGACGTCAGCGAACTCCTACAAAATGTTAGTGACAGTAGGAGGCAAAGAGGAAGGCATGTCCTTGAATGAAAATAATGCCTCTTTGCACACAAAAGCATAGCAAACAGATTGGCTAAAATCTAGATGATCAATATCAGATTTGGTGACAAGTAAACATGCACTTTTCAATTTAATTTTAGAAGCAACACTAGATGGTTTATTATTAGGCTTCATTTGTTGCTGAAATTCTTATGCCACAATCTGATTTTCACTCTTATTTTGCTCCTGTTTTGCTTTATTAGCTCTATTAATATCATATTTCAAAATGGAATCAAGAGTCATTGGAAGCAAAGTAATATTTTTGTCCTTATGAAAAAGAGTATACTGATTAGTTCTACCATGGTGTATAGAATTTTTATCAAATTGCCATGGTCTACCAAGTAATAAGGAACATGCTTGCATAGGTACCACATCACAATCAACATAATCAGCATATCTACAGATACTAAAATGCACACGAAGAGTACGTGTTACCATAACCTGGCCATTGTTGTTGAACCAGTGGATGTAGTAAGGATGTGGATGTGGTCTTGTGGTGAGAGATAGCTTCTCCACCATCTCCATGCTAGCCAAGTTGTTGCAGCCCCCTCCATCTATGATGAGGCGAACAGAACGTTCCTTCACAACTCCCTTTGTATGGAACAAATTATGCCTCTGATTTTGCTCGGCTTGTGTAACCTGCACACTAAAATCACGTTGAGCAACTAAACATTCATACCTGTCAGCATCTTTAGTAGCCATGTATTGCGTTTCATGATCAGAATCATCTCCACCGTGCTCTTCATGTGTAATAAGAGCCAAAGTCTCCTCATCATAGTCACTAGCGAACTCATACCCACCATCCTCAGTAGCAATCATCACACGCCGAGATTTGCATTCTCTTGCAAAATGTCCTCTTCCCTTACAACGACGACAAATAATATCACATGTGTGCCCTGTTGATGCCATGGAAGAAGAAGAGCTCTGCGCAGGCCCAACAGGTGTGCTCTTGGCAGATAGTGGTGGTTGTGCCTGCTTTCTTGTATCATGGATGTTGGTGGCACCTGATGGAGGTGCTGGTGCAGTGGAGGTAGAGGTTGCACGTGGTGTCCATGATGAAGATCGACCTGTAGAAAAGTTAGTTCGCGCCAATGCATGTCGATCCGGCACTTGACGTTCAGCTTTACAAGCAAGATGGAATAAACGAGTGATATTATTATACTCCTTATACTCTAGAATGGTCTGAATCTCTCTATTTAATCCACCCATAAAACGTGCAAGCACAGCTTCATTCTCCTCAACAATACCACATCTAATCTTGCTAGTTTGTAATTCCTGATAATATTCTTCTACAGAATTTTTTCCTTATCTTAAACACTGCAATTTTTGAAGTAATTCATGTTGATAATACGGTGGAACCCAACAAGTACGCATAGCAGTTTTCAAACAGCCCAAGTAGCTGGAATAGGATATAATCTACAATGTTCAGACCACCAAACACATGCAAAACTAGTGAAAGCACAAACAACAGCAGGAACATGTCTCTCCTTAGGATATTGTAAACATGTAAAATGTTGTTCAGTTTCTAACTCCCAAGTAAGATATATATCAGGAACATATCTACCCTCAAATGGTGGAATATTCAACTTCCGTTTAGGAAAAAGGTCATGATCTCATACCTTAGGTGGTGGTGCAGCCCTACCGTTGCGATGATATACCTGAGCACGACCTAGTTCTGATTTTGATCAACCTCATCCTCGTAATGGTCCTCCACCTCTGCAGTAGTAGCAGGAGCTACAGAAGCGTCAACAGTGGCACCGGAATTTTTACCAGGGTCAATGGGAACGCGCAATGCTCGTCCCACTTGATTTGGAAGGCGACGTTGTTGTTATTGTTGTTGTAGAGGTGCGATAGGTGCAGCCGGCGGTAGTGGTGGAAGACGCGCTAGCAATTCATTAAACTTGTTATCGAGCTTTGTTTCGAACGTCTTCTTTGATAGAGGCGAAGGTGTCCCGATGTTTCGATGAGATGGTGGCTATCGTTTTCTGTGGGAGTCGACTTTGATGATCCGACTACGAACATGCGAAGACGTCGCGCCTTAGCAATCACTAAACCAACTTCCGAGGGTTATTGACCACGCCAGAGCACGATCAACATGACCACAAGGGTCTATTTCCTGTGAGCAAATGAAGAACAAGCAAGAAACTAAGATTCCAATCTGGATATTGCAAATAAAAGAGGAAAGCTTTATTAATGAAAGTGGGGTTCTGTGACGTCTTGGTTTGGTCGTTGGACACAAACGAAGTACGTGAAGTTGCAGCTATGGCGAACTTTTAATCTAAACAAAACCCAAAGTCTAAATGTTGCCCTAAGGGCTGTATATATGGAGAAGAGAGGGGGGGATTTCGTGGACCTTGGAGGAGGGGTCCGAAACCAACCCTAACTCTTGTTTCCCCACACATACAGACTCTAAACACCGCCTATAATCAACTATTTCAAAATTACATGGGCCTGGCCAAAAAATAAGGTGACGCAACACCTAGAATGGCCTGTGGACGAAATTGATGAAGTGACATCTTGTATATTTCGTCCAAGGCTTCATGCACTCATTATGGTGGCTTCAAAGTCCTGGAATCATCAGTTGTAACTCCGTTCTTGTTCCCCTTGCGCATGCCATCATCTTCATGCTTGAACTTGCTCCAAGGTTCATCTTTCTTGTCCAAGCTAGCCATTCATTTGTAAGCAGAACAAATGTATCTAATTTAGGCAGCATCATATTCTCATGAACATTAGAATTGTTACCAAGAAACGAAAGTACCTGATAATTCAATTGGCGTGCGCGAGCTCTGGTAATTGGTCCAGTATGTATAGCAGCAGGGGCTATGGGTGTAACAATGGTATTGATGTCCTCATCATCCTCCCCTTCTTGAAATGAAGTCGTCCTCGATGAAAGATCATCTTCCTCACCCAAATAAGGCCTCAAATGTGCAATGTTAAAAGTGAGACTAACCCCAAAATCTGCAGGCAGCTCAAGTTTATATGCATTATCATTTATTTTCTCTAACACCTTAAAAGGACCATCAGCACATGGCATTAGCTTTGATTTGCGCAAATTAGGAAATCTATCCTTATGCAAATGTAACCAAACAAGATCTCCAGGTGCAAACACAACATGTTTTCTACCATTATCTCCAGCAAGTTTATATTTAGCATTCATACGCTCAATGTTTTCCTTAGTTAACTCATGCATTTTTAAAATCAATTCAACACGTTCTTTAGCATCAAAATTAACCTTCTCCAAAGATGGAAGAGGCAATAAATCAATAGGTGCACCAGGTAGGAAACCATAGACAATTTCAAAAGGGCACATCTTAGTAATAGAATGCAATGAACGATTATAAGCAAATTCAACATGAGGCAAGCATTCTTCCCACATTTTCTTATTATTCTTCAAAACTGCCCTAAGCATAGTAGACAATGTTCTATTGACTACTTCAGTTTGTCCATTAGTTTGGGGGTGGCAAGTAGTACTAAAAAGCAGTTTAGTCCCCAACTTAGCCCATAAACATCTCCAAAAGTGGCTGCGGTGTCAAAACCGGCGGATCTCGGGTACGGGGTCCCGAACTGTGCGTCTAAGGCGGATGGTAACAGGAAGCAGGGGACACGATGTTTACCCAGGTTCGGGCTCTCTTGATGGAGGTAATACCCTACGTCCTGGTTGATTGTTCTTGATGATATGAGTATTACAAGAGTTGATCTACCACGAGATCGTAGAGGCTAACCCTAGAAGCTAGCCTATGGTATGATTGTCTGTTGTCCTACGGACTAAACCCTCCGGTTTATATAGACACCGGAGGGGGCTAGGGTTACACAAGGCCAGTTACAAGGGAGGAGATATACATATCCGTATTGCCGAGCTTGCCTTCCACGCCAAGTAGAGTCCCATCCGGACATGTGACAAAGTCTTCAATCTTGTATCTTCATAGTCCAATAGTCCGGCCAAAGGATATAGCCCGGCTGTCCGGAGACCCCCTAATCCAGGACTCCCTCAGTAGCCCCTGAACCAGGCTTCAATGACGATGAGTCCGGCACACAGTATTGTCTTCAGCATTACAAGGCGGGTTCTTCTCCAAATACTTCATGGAATATTTTTGAACACAAGGATAGTGTCTGGTTCTGCAAAACAAGTTCCACACCCCACCGTAGAGAGAATAATATTTCCATAAATCTAATCTGCTGACACGTTTTGGCAGCACAACATCACGTCACGACCCGGTCCTTATCTGAACTGTTTTTCTCAACTAGCGCTGCTCATATTGCGAGGCGGTTTTTCTGTCACATCTTGTTAAAGCAAAGATCATGTCCCCCTTATTACGGGATTCTCATCAATACGGACGTGGGTAACCCAACTGTGCATGTTGGTATGACTCCTAGATCTTAGGCAAGTCCAAAATGGCCACGAGGAGGACGCTTGATATTCACCCTCTTTATAAAGAGTATGAGGCCTTCTCTTTTTTCCCTCTCGTGCTCAATCGAATCCTTCCCCCGCCTCGAGTTCTAACACCCAAAGCTCAGGTCAGGCGCTTCGGACCTTCAACTATGTCCGGATCCAACCTTCAAGGTCGGTGGATGCCTTCCTCTATCACAGAGGAGAACATCAAGAAGCTGAGAGAGGCCAGATATCTGACCGCCGAAATTTCGCATAGGCTGCCTGCCCGAGGGCAGGTCATCCATCTCCTGAACCCACCGAGAGTGTCGTGTTCATCTCCCACTTCCTCCGAGGACTAGGCCTCGCTCTGGATCCCTTTGTTAGGGGTCTTATGTTCTATTATGGGCTGGATTTCGATGATCTGGCCCCGGATTCCCTTCTTCACATCTCGTCATTTATTATCGTATGTGAAGCCTTCCTCCGCATTACCCCTCACTTCAGCATGTGGCTCAAGACCTTCGATGTGAAGCCGAAGATGATCGAGGGGCAGCACGCAGAGTGCGGAGGTGCCTTAATAAGAAAAATCGTTGATGCTCCATGGCCAGAGGGTTCCTTCCCAGAGGTGTCCAGATTGTGGCAGCGGGAGTGGTTTTACATCACAGCTCCCCAAAGTGCCAAGTGGGTAGCCGACCCCACCTTTCGCTCGGGCCCCCCCATAGCAACTGATGTCATGGATCAGCAGGGGGCTGAGCTGGGGTCCAGCAAAGGACGTGCCAATATTGCAAACCCGTATCCGAGATCTCTTTGAGAGAGATTTCAGTCTGGTTATGGTAATGCAAGTTATGCTAGTTCGTCGAGTCCAGCCTTGCAAACCCTGGCCCCTCCGTATGTGGGAATTCAACCCGGAAGGACCGCGAGCTATTCAGCATTTCCTCGGCATGACGCTCGAAGAGATGTACAAATCATTCTTCGGACCCCAAATACAATGTCCAGACACCACCGAGGATGTGGGTTTGAGCTGCAACCGCCCTGCTACCCAAGTAAGTAATCCCATGGCTGAACCCGTTGTCCTTTTGTTTATCATGGCATCATTCTAAAGAGTCGCTCTTTGACCAGGACTGGATAACAAAGGCAAATATGATCAGGTGTTCAGCCCCCTTCCTGAGGGCTTGGACAATCCGGTACTGGACAAGATGCTCGAGCCGGCGCCTTATCTAGTGACCTCAAAGGAAGATGAAGGGGGGAATAAAGAGAGCGAAAGCGAGCCTCACTCGCTACTCATTCCAACCGGGGGAATGAGCGCCTCCGCGAGGGAGGATAACCAGGGGGAAGAATCTGACATTCTCTCTCCCCGGGGAAGGAAGAGGACTACCTCTGAAGATCCGGAAACTAAGGTTTCCAAACGGGAGAAGAAATCTTCGCCAGAGGGTCCTACCTCGGAGGCTATTGTTGCCGCACAATGTTCGCGCGGGGATCAGCCCTCTACAGGGTTGTAAGTAATCAAAAAGTACTTAATAGTGAAATATCCTACCTTACTTCCGAAGACAATAACCGATGCTTATAAATTGTAGTCCGGATCGTAGCCCTTCTCGACAGAGTTCGTCTTCGGGGGATCTTCTTCCGGAGATGATGGAGAGCGAAACGCCTCCCCCTGACACCCCGCCTTATGAGGCGGGCGACCCTGAAGTGTCGTCGCGGAGGGTATCTCTGGATCCGCCAAGGCCAGAGGATAACCCTTTAGCTACCCGAAATCCCCAGTATCCGGCTCCTAAGGAGAGCGGCAGCAAGAGTCTGGAACCGTACAGTGTGCGGTCAGACGCACTGGAGGATCTTCTGGGGCAAGCGGCCGTCTCAGAAGCGCATCGTTCGCTGATGGGTACGGTAATTGAAAGGATTTCATCTGCTGAAAACAGATTGCACGAAGCCTTTATGAGTCTGCTGAAAGGCTTTGAGGTACGTGAAATAGTGTATGTTTTTGATAGTACCGCACACGTTAGGTGTGCCCTATGCAGATAGTAGCCCCTGAGACTCTGGTTGTCGTCGAGAATGGCGACAACCCGAGGATCATATTCCCAGGTAATAACCCGACTGCCTTTATGTGCAGGCGGCTGAGGCTCCAGCAGCTAGCCGGACTGATGGGTTTACCGAGCTAAAGTGGCAACTTGATGAGGCCGATGCCGATATAGTGCTTGTCAACCAGCGGCTTGACGAGGCACAGGGTAAATGATTTCTCTGGTGATCGTCACATAATAAGAGGAGTATGATGCCAGTATCTTTAATATGTTGTGACTGCAGATGGAGCTGCCACCGTGGAGACCCTTCGGGCGGAGCTTGCCCGAGCCAAGGAACAAGCAAGGAGTAGCAATGCAGCCGCTCTAAAGGCGGCCGAAGAGTTGAGGGCCGAACAGGCCACGCATTGTGAGAGCAAGGAAAGAATGGCCAAAATGGCTGTAGAGTTAAAAGATGTCGCTGACCGTTACCAGCTTCTTGAAGAAGAAAGCCGAGCGAGGGTGACGGACCTGGAGAAGGCCCTGGTAGCTGCCAAGGAAGCCCGCTCCAAAATTAGAGCGACGAAGGAGGAGCCGCATCAAGCTGTAGATATCATGTCTGGGAAGCCCTTCTTGTTGCAGACTAAATTCGGAGATCCGAAGTATGCTCCTCTTGACCGACTATGGAGTTCTGTGGACGCCTACGTGGATTTGGTAGCAAGTGCTGCTGATGCGGCCGAGTACTTCAAGGATCAGAAAGATCACGAAGTGGAAAAGCTGTTCTGGTCACAATTTCATGCTCCAGTCCGTCCGCTGCTATTGAATGAGCGAATGGCCGAGTGGGCCGAGCTTCATAGGTTGTCCGGACTTGCCATGAGGTCCGTTGTGGATCATCTGTGGCCGGGAGGGCCAAGGCCGAATAGCTATTTTAGTTTAGTGCAATAATTCCTTGGTGCTGTGCCACGCATCGATGCTATGAAGAGATCGGCATGCATAGAGGGTGTGCGGATGGCCTTTGCCCGTGTCAAGACATACTGGGCGGAGATGGAGGCCACCACTGTTGCGACACAGGGTTCGGCCGTAGGCCGAGTGGCTGTCGAGCACTACTTTGAAGAAGTTCTTGAAGGCGCTCGTTCGATAGAGGCTCAGTGCTCGAAGAATATTATGTTCTAGTGACATGTACTTCCATTGTAAAAACAATGTTTTATTGAGTTATCAAGGCTGTATTTATACTTTTGCCCGAAAGTACTATGATGCCTCCTGTGCGGCCGTTTATGTATATATGTATATAACCTGAAAGTTTGTAGTCGTCGGCTTCCGCCCCCACGCATATAATGGGGGGTGTTCACAGAAAACGTGAATCCACACTTGATCCAATGTCTTGGTCCATTAAGGAGGTGGTAGCGCAGCGAACGAGGCAATCAGACTATATTGCTTTAACACTTTCACTTAGCCATAGGAGTTTGACGGTGGGGCCACTATATAGCCCCTGGTACTTCTGCGCTCGTCCGAATACGGGGCACGTACGTACATGACCGGGACACGGCCCTTTGTTAATGTGGAGGAATCCCGAAGATTCGCTGAGTCATCGAGTGGTTGACCAATCTCTCGCTATATCGTGACAGTCAGTTTTTGGCTTTCTCTACTGAGGTGCTCATCTGGATGAACCAGGGCACAATCGCAGTAGTTCTCCCAGTGCTACCTTAGCCGATATAATGGAACGTAAGGTACCAAAATGTGGGAGCCGGGCAAACCCAACATTTGACCAAAGACATGATTCGGAGCTGATGCATATAGGGCCAAACTCGCGACGCCGAACACTCCCTAAGGTGTTCGGTCTTTATAACATATACCGGGCTAAACAATGCCCTTAATAATAAACCCCATGTGTCCAGGTACATGCAATATCCTGACATGGCCACATGCCAATAACATCAGCATCCTTCTCGGTTGTGTGGAGTATCCGGAGGATGTGACCAACAAGGGACAGTAAAAAAGGTTTACGCAGGGTCTTAATCTAAAAAGAAACCTTTGTGCGGGTCCCTGCTGCACGTCTGCACCTGTGTCTCCGTTGTGCCGTGTCCTGGACGGGTGTAGCACGATTGTCATCTATAAAAGGAAAGAACTTAGGTGAAAGTTGACGTGCCAAAAAAAAGAATTGGTTATTATCAATGAACTATCAAAATTCAAGAGAAGTCAAGTTGAGCCAGGCTGGCCCTGATTACAAGCGGGAAGCCCCTTGTATCGTCTATGAGGGTTTGACATCAAACCAATCTCATGTATATGTGGTGGAGCGCCGGACTCGTCTAACCGTGTCCGTGGTCTTAACGACCTGTCATTTTTTTGGTTGGTGAGGCCGTCTAGTTCGCGGTTGTTAAAGCCGCCGCATCCTCTTCCGCACGCAAAAAACGTTCGATATTTCCGCTAACTATGATGATGCCACATGGACCAAGCATCTTAAGCTTGAGAAAAGCATAATGCGGTATTGCATTAAAACGAGCGAAAGCTGTTCTTCCGAGTAGTGCTTGATAACCACTTCAGAATGGAGCGACGTGGAAAGTTAAACTTTCTCTTCGGAAGTTATCGGGAGAACCGAATACAACCTCTAGCAGTAGAGAGCTTGTACAGCGGGCCTCTTGGCCTTGTATTACTCCCTTGAAGGTAGTATTACTGTGGCTTATTTGTGTCGGGTCTATGCCCATTTTGCGGACTGTGTCCTCATATATCAGATTTAGATCACTGCCGCCGTCCATGAGGACTCGTGTGAAATGGTACCCGTTTATTATTGGGTCTAACACCAAGGCCGCCAGTCCTTCGTGCCGGATACTTGTCGCATGATCCCTATGATCAAAAGTGATCGGGCAGGCCAACCAGGGGTTGAACCTAGTTGTGATAGGCTCTATGGCGCATGTGTCTCGGAGTGCATGCTTGCTTCTCCTCTTCGTTACATGGATCACGTTTAACGTTTTAACCTCTGGTGGGAACTTTTTCTGTCCTCCGGTGCTTTGCTGGCGAGGTTCATCCTCGTCTTCGCTTGGTGTCTCTTCCCCTTTGTGTTCGGCGTTTAGCTTACCGGCCTGCTTGAAGACCCAACATTCTCTATGGGTGTGATTTGCAGGTTTGTCGGGGGTGCCGTGAATCTAACAGAGCTTGTCAAGAATCTTGTTTAGGCCGGATGGTCCTTCTCTGCTGCCTTTGAAAGGTTTTTTCCGCTGACCTGGTCGAGAGCCCCTGAATCCGGCGTTTACTGCCTTATTATCTGAGCTACCTTCTTTATTTTGACGCTTGTTTTTGTTGCGTCGTGGTTTTCCATTGCCATCCCTGACTTCGGATGTGCTTGGGTCGCTGGTGCTGCTACGGGCCAACCAGCTGTCTTTGCCCGCGCAAAAGCGGGTCATGAGGCTTGTTAGGGCTGCCATTGTTCTCGGTTTTTCTTGGTCGAGGTGTCTGGCGAGCCATTCGTCTCGGACACTGTGTTTAAAAGCTGCTAAGGCTTCGGCGTCCGGACAGTCGACGATTTGGTTCTTCTTGGTGAGGAACCTGTTCCAAAGCTTTCGGGCGGACTCTTCGAACTGTTGGATTATATGACTTAAATCGTCTGCATCCCGAGGTCGGACATAAGTCCCTTGAAAATTAGCCCGAAAAGCATCCTCGAGCTCCTCCCAACTTCCAATTGAGTTTTCAGGGAGGCTTTTCAGCCAGTGCCGAGCTGGCCCTTTGAGCTTGAGGGGCAAGTATTTAATGGCATGGAGATCGTCTCCGCGAGCCATATGAATATGGAGGATAAAGTCCTCGATCCAGACTCCAGGGTCTGTGGTCCCGTCGTACGCCTCTATGTTCACTGGTTTGAATCCTTCTGGAAATTCGTGATCCAGCACCTCATCGGTGAAACATAGGGGGTGTGCGGCACCCCTGTATTGGGATACGCCATGGTGTTCGGACGGTTGTAGTATTCGCTTTTGATTTTGTGTCGGAGCACGTTTCCTAGATCCATAGATGGATCTAGTCGCGCCGGATTTTTGGCGCAAGTTCTCACGTAGATCGTGTGTTGACTTATGTGCAACTTTGTTAGCTGCTCTATCGCGGTCACAAGGTGGTGGATCTGGCCGGTTGGCCGTATCATTTTTCGGCTGTGTGGGCTCTAAGGCCTCGTCGTCGAATTCAGGTAATAGCTTGCGCTTTGGATAGCTATTTGTGTGGTAACTTCCACCAGACTTTGTTTCGTTGTCAAGCACTTTGTTCCACCTGCTGTTGAGTGTATCTTGTACGGCCTTAAGCCTTTGCTTCTGCTTCTTCAGGCTCCTCGCTGTGGCAATAAGCCTTCTGCGGAGGTTCTCTTGCTCCAAATGCGTTTCCGGGATGATATGTGCATCTTCGTCCGGACTGTTTTCCTCCCCAGACGGGGTTTGATGAGGTTTATCCTTGGTGTCGCCGTGTTCGGACGCCGGATCCGCATTATGTTCGCCGTTTGCATCTTGATCGTGCTCTGCCAGCGGGGCGGTGCAGTCATCATTTCTTCTAGAGTCGACTGGACTGTTACTTCCTATTGCGCTGTTATCGCTGTTTTTGCTATGGCGGGACTTAGAGCGGCGCCGCTGACGTCGGCGCATGGGTTGCTTAGAGGGGGCATCCTCCGCTGTGTGTTCGCCATTGCCCTCTTTGGGTGTATCCACCATGTATATGTCATGTGATGAAGTGGTTGTCCGGCGCCCTGTGGGTGCTAGTTCCTGTTCATCTACTGCATCTTCGTTCATGCCATCGATGTCTTCGGAGTCGAAGTTACGCATGTCGGTTAAGTCATCGACAGTGGCTACCAAGTGGGTGGTGGGTGGGCAGCCAATTTCTTCGTCGTCCGCATCCCATTCTAGCCGAACATAGTTCGGCCAAGGTTCTCCTGACAGGGAGAGAGACCTTAATGTATTTAGCAGATCGCCGAAAGGCGAGTGCTGAAAGATATCCGCGGAGGTGAACTCCATGATTGGCGCCCAGTCGGGTTCGACGGGCACGGATGTAAGAGGCTCGGAGTTCGTGGCCGGGGATGAATCTAGTGGTTCGGCGACACGACTCTCGTAAGGGGTAAAGTCAGCATCCGGCTCTATCGCCGCTGAGAGCGCGGCCTCCGTGGCGGGGTCTATCCCTCCGCTCTCAGATGGTGCAATTTGCTCCGGATTAACGGCCGGAGTAGTTGCAGATGCGATCTCCCGAATACTGTCCGACGGTAGAGTTATGTCATGCTCGTCATGACAGTGCGGCGCACCTGACACATGCTCGAATCCATCGAATATCAAGTCTCCGCGAATGTCGGCAGTGTAGTTCAAGTTTCCGAATGTGACCTGATGGCCAGGGGCGTAGCTCTCGGTCTGCTCCAGATGGCCAAGCGAATTGGCCCGTAGTGCGGAGTCGCCGAATACAAGGATCTATCCGGGAGGAAAACCTCACCCTGGACCGCATCGCTACCGATGATCAAAGGAGCCATCAAGCCTTATGGTGGCGACACAGTGGAACTCTCAATGAAAGCACCAATGTCGGTGTCAAAACCGGCGGATCTCGCGTAGGGGGTCCTGAACTGTGCGTCTAAGGCGGGTGGTAATAGGAAGCAGGGGACACGATGTTTACCCAGGTTCGGGCCCTCTTGATGGAGGTAATACCCTACGTCCTGCTTGACTGTTCTTGATGATATGAGTATTACAAGAGTTGATCTACCACGAGATTGTAGAGGCTAACCCTAGAAGCTAGCCTATGGTATGATTGTCTGTTGTCCTACGGACTAAACCCACCGGTTTATATAGACACCGGAGGGGGCTAGGGTTACACAAGGCCGGTTACAAGGGAGGAGATATACATATCCGTATTGCCTAGCTTGCCTTCCACGCCAATTAGAGTCCCATCCGGACACGGGACGAAGTCTTCGATCTTGTATCTTCATAGTCCAACAGTACCGGCCAAAGGATATAGTCCGGCTGTTCGGAGACCCCCTAATCCAGGACTCCCTCAGTGGCTAAGAAATTTAGTGTCACGATATGAAACGATAGTATTTGGCGCACCATGCAAGTGAATAATTTCACGAAAGAACAAATCAGCAACATTAACAGCATCATCGCTTTTATCACATGGTATAAAGTGTGCCATTTTCGAGAACCTATCCACGACGACAAATATGCTATCCCTCCCCTTCTTTGTTCGAGGTAAATCTAAAACAAAGTCCATAGATATATCCTCCCAAGGAACACTAGGGACAGGCAAAGGCATATATAAACCATGAGGATTGAGTCGTGACTTAGCTTTTTGACATGTAGTGCAGCGAGCAACAAAACGCTCAACGTCCCGTCTCATCTTTCGCCAAAAGAAATGTGTAGCAAGTACGTCCTCCGTCTTCTTCACGCCAAAGTGTCCCATTAGTCCTCCTCCATGCGCCTCCTACAACAACAAAAGACGAACAGAGCTAGCTGGAATGCATAGCTTGTTAGCACGGAACACAAATCCATCATTAACGACGAACTTGTTCCTCGTTCTTCCTTCTTTACAATTCTGCATTGCATCTTTAAAATCAGCATCATGCACATATTGCTCTTTGATGGTCCCCAAACCAAATATTTTGAAGTCAAGTTGTGAAAGCATAGTATAGCGATGAGACAATGCATCAGCAATAACATTTTCTTTACCCTTCTTGTGCTTAATAACATAAGGGGAAGTCTCAATGAATTCAACCCATTTAACATGTCTACTATTCAGTTTAGCTCGACTTCTAATATGTTTCAAAGATTCATGATCAAAATGTATAACAAATTCTTTGGGCCATAAATAATGTTGCCATGTCTGTAAAGTCCGAACAAGAGCATATAATTCTTTATCATAAAAAGAATAATTTAGACTAGGCTCACTCAATTTTTCAGAGAAGTATGCAACATGTTTGCCATCTTGTAATAACACACCTCCTGATCCAATTCCACTAGCATCACATTCAAGCTCAAAAGTCTTAGTAAAACCAGGAAGTTGGAGTAAAGGAGCATGTGTCAACTTATCTTTCAATACCGTGAAGGCTTCTTCCTGTGCGGTACTCCAAACAAAAGGCACATCCTTCTTTGTAAGCTCATTGAGAGGTGCAGCAATGGTGCTGAAATCTCTCACAAAACGCCTGTAGAATCCAGCGAGGCCAAGAAAACTCCTTACTTGTGTGACCGTTTTGGGCTGCGGTCAACTCTCAATAGCTTCGATCTTGGCTTTATCAACTTCAACTCCCTGTGGAGTAACAACATAGCCAAGAAAAGATACTCGGTCGGTGCAGAAGGTGCACTTCCCAAGGTTACCAAACAAACGTCCATCACGTAGAGCAATAAAAACAACACGTAAATGTTCCAAATTTTCCTCCAAAGATTTGCTATAAATCAGTATATCATCAAAATAGACTACCACAAATCGTCCAATGAAAGCACGTAAAACTTCGTTCATTAGTCTCATGAAAGTACTAGGTGCATTAGTTAACCCAAAAGGCATGACTAACCACTCATATAAACTAAACTTAGTTTTAAATGCTGTTTTCATTCATCTCCCAATTTCATACGAATTTGATGGTATCCACTATGCAAATCAACTTTGGAGAAAATTGTAGAGCCACTCAACTCATCAAGCATATCATCTAGCCTAGGAATAGGATGACGATAATGAATAGTAATATTATTAATGCCTCTACAATCAGCACACATACGCGACGTATCATCCTTTTTAGGCACTAGTATAATAGGAACAACACAAGGACTAAGAGATTCGTGTATGTAACCTTTGTCGAGCAGCTCTTGTACTTGACGCATAATCTCCTTCGTCTCCTCTGGATTGGTACGGTATGGTGCACGGTTGGGTAGCGATGCACCGGGAATTAAGTCAATTTGATGCTCAATCCCTCGAATAGGTGGTAACCCCGGTGGCACGTCTTGTGGGAAGACGTCAGCGAACTCCTACAAAATATTAGTGACAATAGGGGCCAAAGAGGAAGGCACGTCCTCAAATGAAAATAATGCCTCTTTGCACACAAAAGCATAGCAAACAGATTTACTGAAATCTGGCTCAGCAATATCAGATTTTGTGGTAAGTAAACATGCACTTTTCAATTTAATTTTAGAAGCAACACTAGATGGTTTATTATTAGGTTTCATTTGTTGCTCAAATTCTTTTGCCACAATCTGATTTTCACACTTATTTTTCTCCTGTTTAGCTTTATTAGCTCTATTAATATCATCTTTCAAAATGGATTCAGGAGTCATAGGAAGCAAAGTAATATGGCTATCCTTATGAACAAGAGTATAGTGATTATTTCTACCATGGTGTACAATTTTTTTATCAAATTGCCATGGCCTACCAAGTCGGCATATGTGTTACCTTAACCTTGCCGCTATTGTTGAACCATTGGATGTAGTAAAGGATGTGGATGTGGTCTTGTGGTGAGAGATAGCTTCTCCACCATCTCCATGCTAGCCAAGTTGTTGCAGCTCCCTCCATCTATGATGAGCGAAGAGAACATTCCTTCACAACTCCCTTTGTATGGAACAAATTATGCCTCTGATTTTGCTCAGCTTGTGTAACCTGCACACTCAAAACACGTAGAGAAACTAAACATTCATACCTGTCAGCATCCTCAGCAGCCATGTATTGCGTCTCATGATTAGAATCATCTCCACTGTGTTCTTCATGTGTAATAAGAGCCAAAGTCTCCTCATCATAGTCACTAGAGGACTCATACCCACCATCCTCAGTAACAATCATCACACGTTGAGATTTACATTCTCTCGCAAAATGTCCTCTTTCCTTACAACGACGACAAATAATATCACTTGTGTGCCCTGTTGATGCCATGGAAGAAGAAGAGCTCTACGCAGGCCCCGCAGGTGTGCTCTTGGCAGATAGTGGTGGTTGTGCCTCCTTTCTTGTATCATGGCTAGAGGTGGCACTTGATGGTGGTGCTGGTCCAGTCGAAGTAGAGGATGCACGTGGTGTCCAAGATGAAGATCGACCTGCAGAAAACTTAGTTCGCGCCAATGCCTGTCGATCCTGCACTTCACGTTCAGCTTTACAAGCAAGATGGAATAAACGAGTGATATTACTATACTCCTTATACTCTAGAATGGTTTGAATCACTCTATTTAATCCACCCATAAAACATGCAAGCATAGCTTCATTCTCCTGAACAATACCACATCTAATCATGCCAGTTTGTAATTCTTGATAATATTCTTCTATAGAATTTTTCCTTGTCTTAAACGCTGCAATTTTTGAAGTAATTCACGTTGATAATAAGGTGGAAGCCAACGAGTACGCATAGCAGCTTTCAAAGCAGCCCAAGTAGCTGGAATGGGATATAATCTACAATGTTCAGACCACCAAACACATGCAAAACTAGTGAAAGCACAAACAGCAGCAGGAACACATCTCTCCTCAGGATATTGTAAACATGTAAAATGTTGTTCAGTTTCCAACTCCCAAGTAAGATATATATCAGGAACATATCTACCCTCAAATGGTGGAATATTCAATTTCAGTTTAGGAAGATGGTCATGATCTCGTACCTCTGGTAGTGGTGCAGCCCTATCGTTGCGATGATATGCATGAGGATGACCTGGTGGTGGTGCTGGTGGTTGCACGTAGCTCTGATACCACTTGATAGAGGCAAAGGTGTCCCGATGTTTCAATGAGATGGTGGCTATCATTTTCTGTGGGAGTCAACTTTGACGATCCGACAACGAACGTGCGAAGACGTCGCGCCTTAGCAATTGCTAAACCAACTTTTGAGGGTTATTGACCATGCTGGAGCACGATCAACCTGACCATGAGGGTCTATTTCCTGCGAGCAAACGAAGAACAAGCAAGAAACTGATATTGCAATCTGGATATTGCGAATAAAAGAGAAAAGCTTAATTAATGAAGGTGGGGTTCT
This sequence comes from Triticum urartu, assembly GCF_003073215.2. Classification (NCBI taxonomy): domain Eukaryota; kingdom Viridiplantae; phylum Streptophyta; class Magnoliopsida; order Poales; family Poaceae; genus Triticum; species Triticum urartu. The sequence goes on along the minus strand of NC_053025.1, from coordinate 170,708,195 downwards.
ATGACGTCTTGGTCTGGTCGTTGGACACAAACGAAGTAGCGAAGTTGCAGCTATGGCAAACTTTTAATCTAAACAAAACCTAAAGTCTAAATGATGCCCTAAGGGCTGTATATATGGAGAAGAGAGGGGGGTGGATTTCATGGCCCTTGGAGGAGGGGTCCGAAACCAACCCTAACTATTGTTTCCCCACACATACGGACAATAAAAACTGCCTATAATCAAGTATTTCGAAATTACATGGGCCTGGCCCAAAAATAAGGTGACGCGGCACCTGGAATAGCCTCTGGACGAAATTGATGAAGTGGCATCTTGTATATTTCGTCCAAGGCTTCATGCACTCGTTATGGTGGCTTCAAAGTCCTGGAATCATCACCTGTAACTCCATTCTTGTTCCCCTTGCGCATGCCATCATCTCCATGCTTAAACTTGCTCCAAGGTTCATCTTTCTTGTCCAAGCTAGGCCCTTCATTTTTAAGCAAAATAAATGTATCTAATTTAGGCAGCGTCATATTCTCATGAACATTAGAATCGTTACCAAGAAATGAAAGTACCTGTTAATTCAATTGGTGTGCGCGAGCTCTAGTAATTGGTCTAGTATGTATAGCAGCAAGGGTTGTGGGTGTAACAAAGATATTGATGTCCTCATCATTCTCAATGGCATCTATCTTCTCCATGGCCTCTTCAAATATGTTTATCACATTTTCTACCTGTCCACTCATCATTTGCTGAAACTTATCATGTAACTCCTTGTTCGTCATGTTCTCCCAGTCAATCTCATCGGCTTGTGATCCTGCCATGGTTAGCAATAATAGAAACACACAAGAATATGGTCCTATAGACTACTAGGAAGTGGTGGTGGTGGTGTGGTGGACAGTCACAAATCCATCAAGCGAATCTCAAATTCTTACCAGTTCTTACCAAGCAGTCGGTGGTGATCGACAACCATTGTAGCCAAAACTCTCAAAGCTTGGATAGAGCGATTACCAGGGAGAGTCAAACGTACGACGTAGATGTATGTGGAGCTGGGAAGGCTTATAATATGGTAGCAAAAAGGGTCAACAATAATTAATTTAGAGATGCAAAGTTGAATAAACGGTCAACGACGGTACTGTGCTAGTCCTAGGTTAGACCGTGCTAGAGACGCGAGCCTAGAACACTAACAAAATCATGACGCTGCACGTAAACAAGGGAGGAGCACGCTCTGAATTTTGTTTCTTTTTTTCACTTTTTACCTCTCTTTTTTTGCTCTCATCACAATTTTTTTTCAAAAAAGTGATAGAGGCAGGGTGTCCCGATCTTTCGATGAGATGATAACTATCGATTTGGTGGAGACGACTTTGACGATCCGACTACAAACGTGCAACAAAGTTGCGCCTTAGAAATCGCTAAACCAACTCCGAGAGGTTATTGACCACGCTGGAGCACCATCAACCTGACCACGAAGGTCTATTCCTGCAAGCAGTCGAAGAACAAGCAAGAATATGATTAAGCAATCCGAATATCACGAATATGGATGAAGTATTGATAAAAGTGGGGTTTCATAAGCGGTCGTGGTCTAGTAGTTGGACACAAACGAAGTACATGAAGTTTCAGTGATGGCTAACTTTTAACTAAATAAAACCCAAGTCTAAACGATGCCTTAAGGGCTATATTTATAGGGAAAAGAGAGGGGATTTTGTCCACCCTTGGCAAGGTGGGACTAAAACACCTCCTAAGTCGTTTCCCCTTCAATATGGTCTCTAAAAATAGACTACATTGGCCTGGCCCAAAATAAGGTGGCGCAACACCAATAATAAGCTATGGACGAAATTTATGAAAGGCCATCTTGTATATTTTCTCCATCTTCTTGTATGTCACCATGGTGGCTTCAAAGTCTGGAAATCTCCACTTGAACCTCCGTTCTTGTTCTCTTCACACGCACCTTCATATCCATGCTTGACCATTCTCCAATGTTCATCCTTCTTGTCTGTGCTAGGCCCTTCAATCGCAAGCAACACAAATGTATCTAAGTTAGGCAGCATCATATTCTCATGAACACTAGAAACATTACCAAGAAACGAAAGTACCTGATAATTTAATTGGCGCATCTAAGCTCTAGCAACTATTCCAAGAGGTAAAACAGCAGGGGATATGGGTGTAACTGTGGTAGCCAGGTCGTCATCATCCTGCCCTTTTTGAAAACAAAGCCGTCCTCGGCGTTGCTTAATCTGAAATGTGGCTAACAAAAGAGATATGGTGTACATGTTATATATGTATATGTCATCCATTTTTACTGATCTCAGTTGGGGCACATGTGACACAGTTATATAAGAGCACCCTTCAAAAGTCGTGGAATATAAAGCCAATATATTATCACAAGAAGTCAAAGGCATGAAAGTATTGCAATTCAGTTTGCACATATAAGTGAAGCTCTTATTTATATCAAAAGATTGACAATGCTTATCATTAAACCATCCCAACATTGATGAACCATCACCAAGATTAGAGGTCATATCAAAATGATTAAACATTGGCACAATTATTTGCAAACGTATTTGATCCAAATCTGATTTATTCCCTGATTCACTTGATTCTTTTGCATCGATAGTTAATTCAACGGGTTCACTCAAATTGTTTAATCACATGGCAAAGTCAAATCATTAACATAGTACTCTAAAATAGCTGGTGTGATCAAAGTAGCGGGTAGCTCACCGCATGGTGCATTTAAATTGACAAGACATTTATCATACTCATGTAGAGGTGGAAGATTAGTAGCTTTGTCATTACCTCTTATGATCAACTCAGATGATGTAGGCACTCTCGATGGTGATGTGTCACATGGTAGAGGTGATGTAGTCCTCACAACAACAGATGTGGTTGTCATAGTATTCCTAGTAATTGAAGGGACAACCATATCAACTCTTGGAATGTGCATCTCACGCTTGTTCTCCTTGTGGGCAACACGTCATATTATTTCCTATTCTGCTCTGAAAGCAAGATGAAACAAATGGTCCATAGGATAACTGTAACACCCTCGATGCGACTATAGCTCCCACGTGTCGAGGCACGACTTAGAGACATAATCGCATTGAAGGCATATGTCGCAAGTTAGGCAATCTTCACAAACATCCCATGTAATATAAATAATAAAGGGGAGATAACATAGTTGGCTTACACTCGCCACGTCAATCAAGTACATAAATAACATTACATCATCCAAACACTCATGGCCCGACTACGGCGCCAAAATGAAAGAAAACCCAACATGCGACGCGGTCCCAATCACCCCCAACTGGGCACCACTACTGATCATCGGGAAAGGAAACATAATAACGTTGAGAGTCTTCGTCGAGCTCCCACTTGAGCTCATATGCGTCTCCTGGAGCGGAATCATCGGGCCCTGCATCTGGTGTAATAGTAATCTATGAGCCACAGGGACTCAGCAATCTCGCACCCTCGCGATCAAGACTATTTAAGCTTATAGGTATGGCAAGGTAAATATATGGAGCTGCAGCAAGCGACTAGCAAGTATGGTGGCTAACTTATTCGCAAAAGAGAGCGAGAAGGGGAGGCAAAGCATGAGCGAGAAACTAGAGAGCAACCTGCGCAAACATTACTCCAACACCGTGTCCACTTCCCGGACTCCGCCGAGAAGAGGCCATCACGGTAACACACTCAGTTGATTCATTTTAATTAAGTTAAGGTTCAAGTTATCTACAACCGGACATTAACAAATTCCCATCTGCCCATAACTGCGGGCACGGCTTTCGAAAGTTCAATCCCTGCAAGGGAGTCCCAACTTAGCCCATGACAAGCTCTCACGGTCAACGAAGGAATAGACCTCCTCCCAAGACACACCGATCAGACTCGGTATCTCGGTAACTCAAGACACTTCGACAGGTTAAAACAAGACCAGCAACACCGCCCGAATGTGCCGACAAATCCCGATAGGAGCTGCACATATCTCTTTCTCAGGGCACACTCAGATGAGACATCCTACGAGTAAAACCAACCCTCAAGTTGCCCCGAGGTGGCCCCACAGTCTACTCGGTCGGACCAACACTCAGAGGAGCACTGGCTCGTGAACTCTGGGCTGGCCTACCCGTCGTCTTGCTCATCTGAGTGTGCCCTGAGGAAGAGATATGTGCAGCTCCTATCGGGATTTGTCGGCACATTCGGGCGGTGTTGCTGGTCTTGTTTTAACCTGTCGAATTGTCTTGTTGTACCGGGTTACCGAGTCTGATCGGTGTGTCTCGGGTGGAGGTCTATTCCTTCGTTGATCGTGAGAGCTTGTCATGGGCTAAGTTGGGACTCCCCTGCAGGGATTGATCTTTCGAAAGCCGTGCCCGCGGTTATGGGCAGATGGGAATTTGTTAATGTCCGGTTGTAGATAACTTTAACTAAACTTAATTAAAATGAATCAAACGCGTGTGTTACCGTGATGGCCCCTTTCCGGCGGAGTCCGGGAAGCGGACACGGTGTTGGAGTAATGCTTGCGCAGGTTGTCCTTCTAGATTCTCGCTCGTGCTTTGCCTCCTCTTCTCACTCTCTCTTGCGAATAAGATAGCCACCACATATTATGCTAGTCGCTTGCTGCAGCTCCACATATATCTGCCTTATCCTTCCTATAAGCTTAAATAGTTTTGATCGCGAGGGTGCGAGATTGCTGAGTCCCTGGCTCACAGATACTATAATCCAGATGCAGGTCCAGGTGATTCCGCTCCAGGTGACGAGTACGAGCTCAAGTGGGAGTTCGACGAGGACTCTCAGCGTTATTATGTTTCCTTTCCCGATGATCAGTAGTGGTGCCTAGTTGGGGTTTGATTCAGGGCCTTGTCGCATGTTGGGTTCTTTTCCATTTTGGCGCCGTAGTCGGGCCATGCATGAGTGATTGTTTGATGGATGTTATTTATGTACTCTGATGTGACGTGGCGAGTGTAAGCCAACTATGTCATCTCCCCCTTTTATTATGTATTACATGGGATGTTGTAATGATTGCCTGACTTGCGACATTGCTTTCAATGCGGTTATGTCTCTAAGTCGTGCCTCGACACGTGGGAGCTATAGCCGCATCGAGGGTGTTACAAGTTGGTAATCAGAGCCTTCCCCGACCTTAGGAGCCCCATTGCTTGATCGTTTTTAGCAGCCGAGTTGTGTCTAGAAAAAAATGTTTTGAGTCCTTAGGAATTATATATCGGAGAGTTTAGGAATTCTTTTTACTTCCCAGTCTCCTCATCGCTCTGGTAAGGCATCCTGACGTAGAGTTTTGACTCTTCTCTTCTCAAATTTCACTAAAAAAAAATTAGGATCACGCGAGTATCTTGGATTTGTTCCGATGGCTTATGATGAGAATACTGTCTTGGTGCCTCCTGTCAGGGGTTTAGTGGAAGTGTCCCGGGGAGTTGAGCTCTGAGGTGTTGTCATCATAATTTTATCGTAGCAATTCTGGAATACTTGAGATATGTTCGCCGACATCGAAAATCTCTTTTATGCAGTTCGTTGGTGAGATAACCTCGACGCCACCCAGTACTGGGGCGGGAGTTCGGGAGTATCGCCATAACTTGTATAATGGATGCTTTTCGAAGGTTGAGGTAGATGGTTTCTGAAGTTTTCTTGGTTATGTGTTGAAGGATGGATACAGCTGGATGTAGGATTTGCTAGTTTGGGTGAGATATTATGCTTCCCCTGTATCCCCAACACCTGATTGCATAACCGGAAAGGTTCAGGAATTTCATAGGTGGGAATTCAAGTAGCCTTAGGATATCTTTCTGACAGATGTATGATATGAAATTGGGGTTTGACGTCTAGTGGTTCGTCTATTCACGGTCGATTTTACAGTGATCTCGTTGTGTCTTAAAGAGTCCTTGGCTATGCTGACTCGGGGACGCTTCGTAGGTCATGTGCACTAGCTTGTACATGATGGTGCTGTACGATCAAGCCCGTGTAGGTCCCACCACGAAAACTTCGGACGAAATCTCTATCATATGTTTGTTCCGGCTTATTCTGCAAGCCAATCCTTTGTTTTGTTTTTGAATTGTGATATTCGAGTTGCTTCAATGTCAAGTGTTGATTCCATACCTTTCCCAAATGGTGTTCCCATACTCCGGTGCGAATATTAATCCTTCATGATAATCGAGATTGTCATGTCAATCCTCCTAACTGGTGTGCTTCTCTTCAAGTGGATCCGATCATTTCAACATTCGCAAGACCAATTATCACTTCTTCTCAACGGTGTCGTTTTCTTCTGTCTCCAAGTTGCCTTTGTTTTTCCCCCCCCCCCTCCCTTTGTTTCTTTAAGGACTCAAATGTCTTTATCAAGTATCCATCTTATTGATGTGAAGCCTCTCCATTCCTTTTTTTCCGTCAATGCTTTTATCCGGTGGTTCTCATGAAGATTCTAACGGAGCTTCTAGTTCGTCTCTCATCACTCGTCTTCTTCTCCGGTGGAACCAATTCAAGTTGTTGGTGTTGATCATATCCCTTTTCCCTCGTTTCTAATGATTTCTCATGCCGGTGCAATTCTTAATCATTCACTTCTCGCTATTCAATTGCTCCAGAGTACTCAAGATATCGTTCCAGCTCTTTCGAGAATGTTATATCATTCAAGCCTTTTAATTCAACCGGTGCAACCTCCTTTTTAAATTGTTCTACGGTGTTTCTTTTGAGTGGGCCCTAACCCACAGGTCTTTTCCCAGGATCTTACCTGACTCTTCTTATTTTCCTGGAGCTATCCTAAATTCATTTTAAATTTGACATAAGAATGATTTATCATCAGTCAAATGCTTTTCTCCAAGATCTATCGAATTATTTTCATCATTGGTTCAACCTCTTCGTTTTGATTCTTCCGGAGTGCCTAAACGATTCTTGATGGTGTTTCTCATCGTCATTCTCATATTTTGAAGACCGAAGAAGAGTTTCTCTTTAATCTTGCTCTATTCTCTTCAAGATTCATGGTGCTAGCTTGTTGCCATCCTCTCATAATTGTTTTCGATTATGAGAATCTTTTCCACCCATCAGGAGAAATTCAAGAGTCTTCTCAGTTTGTTATCCGGAGTCCATCAAGTCAGGTTTATTCATTCTCAGTTTGCAGTTTTCATTCTCCGATCTTACCGGTGCTTCGTTCAAGTGATCTTTAATCGGCTCGTGATCTCTTCGTTCTCATGTATCTAAATTTCTCTCAAGCTTCTTCATTCATTTGCTTATTCTTCCCGTTGTTCCTTTATCTTTTCTTCGTTCATCTTAATTCTTATGGTGGTTCTTTCAAGATCTCTCTTCCTTGTTCATCATATCAATTCATTTGTTGTTCCAATCCTACCGGTGGTTCGTTGAAAACCTTCTTAAATTTGCGCAATAGCTATCTTAATCTTTCTACGAGGATAAGTAGTATGCCAAATCCGTTGCTTGTCAGCAATTAAATTGTTGAAGGATACGCATAACATAATTCTTATTCTTGTTCCATCCAAATGATTAATTCCTTATTCCGGAGGTTCATCAAAATTCTTGGATTCAATTGTTTCATCTTTTCTTTTCCGGAGTTCCAAGCGCTCTCAATTTATTTTATCACGAAGATCCATCTAAATCATTGCAAGGATTCACCTTGTATTTTCAACTTCTCTTTCTTTTCGTTTGATCATCCTTTTGTTACCGGAGTTCTTCATGGAGGCTCTACATGATGATGCATCAAGGATATAACTCCTTCTCCAACTTTGTCATCGAGATTCTTTTCTAAGAAACTCAAGCTTTCATCATCTTGCTATCCGGAGTGCATTTCTTTCTAACGTATCATTGGAGGTGGTATTATGTCATTCTTGATAATTTGACTTCATGTTTTCATGATTCACATGTTGTCAAGATTGGGATATTTTAAATCCATCAATCTCGTCATTGGAGCTATCTTGGGTTATATTTCACCTATAGCCTTCCCAAAGGATTGTTGCTAATTTTGGTGCTTATAAATGATCCAAGTTCTTCATTTATCCTTTCCGGTGCGATATACTTTCTCGTCCCCTCGTTCTTATCAACCCAATTCTTTTTCCCGTTAGTGGCAGAATTTCACCTCAGTTTTGAGATGGTTTTCATAAGACCATATGAAGTTATTCTTTTCGTTGCGGATTGTTTCAACAACTCTGTGTGACACCTCTCTTTAAGATGCTTTCCAAGCTCATTGGAGGTAGAAGATGTTGTTTTCTTCTCCATTCTTTTGTTCCGTCGATACAATCTTCTATTCTTTTGTTCCGGAGCCATTGTGATGTTGCTTTCTTCAACCATCATCCCGCTTCATCAAAGATCATGTTCTTTTCATGATTGTCCATTTAACCGGAGTGTCATGCCCTCTTTGCAAGTTATATCATCTTATCAAATTCTTATTCAATTTCTGTTATTTTCAACCGGAGTGCTGCCCGAATTTGGTCTTCCTTGATCCCCTTCCTTAACCGGAGTGTTTTTCTATATATATATATATATATATATATATATATATCTTCCCTCCAACCTCAAGGTTATTCGAAATGCTCTTTGTCCCTCTTTTCTAACGGAGTGTTTTCGACCTTGTTCACCTTCATTGTATTCTTTTCTCGAATTTGTGTAACCTTTTCAAGCTTCTTTGGTTTCACTCGTTTGTCAAAGGAGCAACTTAGTTTTACCTCTTCTCTGTCTCTTCCGTTTTCCCTCCGGTGCCATTCTAGATCTCGGGACGAGATCCTCTCGTAGTGGTGGAGTGTTGTAACGCCCCGAGACCGATGTGCCAGGTGTCGTTCAGTTATTCGCTGGTGTTACCTTGTCATTCCTTGCGTGTCATGCATTGCATATCATGTCATCATGCGCATTTCATTTGCATACGTGTTCGTCTCATGCATCCGAGCTTTTTCCCCGTTGTCCGTTTTGCATTCCGGCGCTTCGTTCTCCTCCGGTGGTCATTTCTAGCTTTCTTTCGTGTGTGGGGATTAAACATTTCCGGATTGGACCGAGACTTGCCATGCGGCCTTGGTTTACTACCGGTAGACCGCCTGTCAAGCTTCGGGTCATTTGGACTTCGTTTGATACTCCTACGGTTAACCGAGGGACCGAAAAGGCCTCGTGTGTGTTGCAGCCCAACACCCTTCCAATTTGGCCCAACACCCACCTAACTCTGCTCCATCATCTCGGTCGTTCGATCACGATCGCGTGGCCGAAAACCGCACCTCATTTGGACTCTCCTAGCTCCCTCTATGCCTATATATACAACCCCCCTCCGAAATTCACGGTTCATTCTTCCCCTAACCCTAAAAATTCTCAGATCCGCGCCGCCGGACGAAATCCCCACCTTCACCGGACATGTCCGCGCCCCTCCACGCCGCTCCAGCCAACCAGAGGCTGCCACGTCACCTCGCCGCCGCCGCTAGCCAACCAGCGCGCGCCATCTGTCCGCTCGGTGCCCACTTCGCCGCACCACGCCGCAGAGCCCGCGAGGCCCGCCGCAGGCCCTCCCGGGCCCGAGGCTCCCCGCCGCGCATCTCCTTTGACCCCGCCGCCTCGGGCGCTTCGCGCCGCCACCGACCCTCGCCGGAACGCCGCCGCAGTGCAGCGCCGGACTTGGCTCCGGTCATCACCGACCCTCGCTGGAGTCCACCCCCGTCGCCCCTTCGCTTCCCGCCGCCGTCCCGCAGCGCAGCGGCCTCCAACCGACCCCAGGGAGGAGCCCCGGTGCCGCCCGCCCCAAGATCTGGCGCCGCCGCCTCGGTTCCTGCCGTCCCCGTCGCCGGAGTTCCCAGCGCGCCGCCGCCGGAGAGGATCGGGAGGAGCCCCGATCCGTCTGCGTTGACCGCGTCCCCGCTCTTGGGCCCCGCCGTGGCCTCCCAGGCCCAGCGTGCCGCCCCCGCCTTCGGCCCAGATCCGCGGCCAGCATCGCCGGCCCAGCTCCCCGCGGTCCAGCGCGAGCGCCCCAAGGCCCAGCTGCAGCCGGCCTCGCCTTGGCCTGCCTCCTCCTCCAGCCGGGCCGAAGCCCACTGGGTGAGCCGCCCCCAGCGCCCCCTCCTCTTGTTATTTTTTTTCCCTGCCGTTGGGCTTGCCCAGTGCACTGTTCAGATGCGGCCCGTGCCATGTTTTTCCCAGTTCTACGAATTTAGCTATTTATCCAGAGATTGCCAGTTTTGCAGATTAGACCCTCATGCTCATGCATTTAATAACTCACAATTGGTGCATCGGATTAAAATGTTTTGTATATGAAACTTGCTCAGAATTTTGTGTAGACTAATAATATCCAACTTTCATCTATGTTTGAAATGCTTAAAATGTTGTTTGCATTAATTTGCTCCTATGCCATGCTAAAATGATTTTATTCATAACTAAATAACCGTAACTCCGATTTTAATAAACTTTATATGTAAATGGGGTAGAATTTTGCCTAGTTTGACATGATGGCCTTACTTTGCATGTTTAACAACTCTAAAATATTGTTTAGGGCAGAACAGTACCTAACCTAAAATATGCATATGAGGATTCACCGGAATTGTTGTTCGTTGTTCCCGGCCTCATTTAAACTTGCCTAGATAGGTAGTTTTGTTGTGCTTCACCTCTTGCCATGTTAATCAACATTTAATATTGTTGGGGTACATAAACGAGAGAGAACTAAATAATTGATGTGGTGCTCCGTCAATATGCAACTCGTTGCATATTGAGCTTCCACTTAATTTGTAGTTTTGCTTGTGCACTTTGCCATGCCATGCATATTTAAATCGGACATGCATCATACTTGATTGTGCATCATGCCATGATTATGTGATGGTTGTTTACCATGATTGTTTGCTTCTTTCCGGTGTGCTTCTTCGGGTTGGTTCCGATAACGCCGTGTTGTGAGGATTCGTTCGTCTACGTTCCGTTTGTCTTCTTCATGGACTCGTTCTTCTTCCTTGCGGGATTTCAGGCAAGATGATCATACCCTCGAAATCACTACTATATTTGCTATGCTAGTTTGCTCGCTCTTGCTTTGCCAATGCTACGATGCCTACCTTTTGCTTGTCAGCCTCCCAATTGCCATGTCAAACCTCTAACCCACCTTGACCTAGCAAATCATTGTTTGGCTATGTTACCGCTTTGCTCAGCCCTTCTTATAGCGTTGCTAGTTGCAGGTGAAGATTGGAGCCGTTCCTTTTGGAACATCATTTATTTACTTGTTGGGGATATTATTATATTGCCATGTTATCTTAATGCATCTATATACTTGGTAAAGGGTGGAAGGCTCAGCCTCTCGCCTAGTGTTTTGTTCCACTCTTGCCGCCATAGTTTCCGTCATATCGGTGTTATGTTCCCGGATTTTTGCGTTCCTTACGCGGTTGGGTTATAATGGGAACCCCTTGATATTTCACCTTGATTAAAGCTTGTCCAGCAATGCCCAACCTTGGTTTTACCATTTGCCACCTAGCCTTTTCTTTCCCTTGGGTTCTGCAGACTCAAGGGTCATCTTATTTTAACCCCCTCCCCCCCCGGGCCAGTGCTCCTCTGAGTGTTGGTCCAACCGAGCGATGTCCGGGGCTACCAGGGGAAACTCTGGGCTGGCCTACCCGTCGTCTTGCTCATCTGAGTGTGCCCTGAGAAAGAGATATGTGCAGCTCCTATCGGGATTTGTCGGCACATTCGGGCAGTGTTGCTGGTCTTGTTTTAACCTGTTGAATTGTCTTGTTGTACCGGGTTACCGAGTCTGATCGGTGTGTCTCGGGTGGAGGTCTATTCCTTCGTTGACCGTGAGAGCTTGTCATGGGCTAAGTTGGGACTCCCCTGCAGGGATTGATCTTTCGAAAGCCGTGCCCGCGGTTATGGGCAGATGGGAATTTGTTAATGTCCGGTTGTAGATAACTTTAACTAAACTTAATTAAAATGAATCAAACGCGTGTGTTACCGTGATGGCCCCTTTCCGGCGGAGTCCGGGAAGCGGACACGGTGTTGGAGTAATGCTTGCGCAGGTTGTCCTTCTAGATTCTCGCTCGTGCTTTTCCTCCTCTTCTCGCTCTCTCTTGCGAATAAGATAGCCACCACATATGCTAGTCGCTTGCTGCAGCTCCACATATATCTGCCTTATCCATTCCTATAAGCTTAAATAGTCTTGATCGCGAGGGTGCGAGATTGCTGAGTCCCTGTGGCTCACAGATACTATAATTCCAGATGCAGGTCCAGGTGATTCCGCTCCAGGTGACGAGTACGAGCTCAAGTGGGAGTTCGACGAGGACTCTCAGCGTTATTATGTTTCCTTTCCCGATGATCAGTAGTGGTGCCTAGTTGGGGTTTGATTCAGGGCCTTGTCGCATGTTGGGTTCTTTTCCATTTTGGCGCCGTAGTCGGGCCATGAGTGATTGTTTGATGGATGTTATTTATGTACTCTGATGTGACGTGGCGAGTGTAAGCCAACTATGTCATCTCCCCCTTTTATTATGTATTACATGGGATGTTGTAATGATTGCCTGACTTGCGACATTGCTTTCAATGCGGCTATGTCTTTAAGTCGTGCCTCGACACGTGGGAGCTATAGCCGCATCGAGGGCGTTACAGGCTGCCACACACACGAGGCCTTGTCGGTCCCTCGGTTAACCGTTGGAGTATCAAACGAAGTCCAAATGATACGAAACTTGACAGGCGGTCTACCGGTAGTAAACTAAGGCCGCTTGGCAAGTCTCGGTCCAATCTGGAAATGTTTAATCCCCACACACGAAAGTAAGCTATAAATGACCACCGGAGGAGAACGAAGCGCCGGAATGCAAAACGGACAACGGGGAAAATGCTCGAATGCATGAGACGAACACGTATGCAAATGCAATGCACATGATGACATGATAAGAGATGCATGACAACGACAACAACACACGGAGACAAAAACCCAAACCCGAGGAAATAAATATAACTTAACGCCGGAAATGGCAAGAGTTGGAGTACAAATAGGGAAAGTTACATCCGGGGTGTTACAACACTCCATCACTACGAAAGGATCTCGTCCCGAGATCTAGGACTGAAAGAACGCCGGGTACTAAGAACGGAGGTGATCCTCGCGTTCCCAGGTAGCTTCACGGTCGTAATGGTGTGACCACTTAACTTTGAGAAATTTGATTGACTTGTTGCGAGTCTTGCGTTCAGTCTCTTCAAGAATAGCAACTGGGTGCTCATGATAAGAGAGATCTTCTTGGAGCTCAATGTCCTCGAAGTTAACGGTGCGGTCAGGAGTCTTGAAGCACTTTCGAAGCTGAGAGACATGGAACACGTCATGAACATTTGCAAAGTTTGAAGGAAGCTCGAGTTGATAGGCGAGGTCGCCTCTCTTGCTAACAATCTTGAAAGGTCCCACGTATCTAGGGGCAAGCTTCCCTTTGATACCGAAGCGACGAGTACCTTTCATAGGAGAGACACGGAGGTAAACATGATCTCTGATCTCGAAAGCCAAATCACGGTGCTTACTATCATAGTAGCTCTTCTGACGGGATCGGGCTGCTTTGAGGTTATCACGAATGACTTTGCACATTTCTTCTGCCTCTATGATTAAGTCATTACCCAGCAGCTGACGTTCACCGGTTTCAGACCAGTTGAGAGGGGTACGGCACTTCCTGCCATACAGAATTTCAAATGGGGCATTGCCCGAACTTGCTTGAAAACTGTTGTTGTAGGAGAATTCAGCATAAGGAAGACAATCCTCCCACTTCATGCCGAAGGAGATCACACAAGCCCTGAGCATATCTTCAAGAATCTGGTTGACACGCTCGACTTGACCGCTAGTTTGAGGATGGAAAGCTGTGCTGAAGCGGATGTTCGTGCCCATGGCCTTCTGGAAAGAATCCCAAAACTTCGAGGTAAAGATGCTGCCACGGTCTGAAGAGATCACTTGTGGAATACCGTGCAGAGAGACAATACGAGAGGTATAGAATTCCGCCAATTGAGCTGCAGTGATCGACTCTTTGATAGGCAGAAAATGAGCCACTTTGGTGAGTTTATCGATGACAACGAATATAGCATCATTGCCATGCTTGGACTTTGGAAACCCAGTCATGAAGTCCATTTCAATGTGGTCAAACTTCCATTCTGGAATGGCAAGAGGTTGGAGAAGACCTGCTGGCCTTTGGTGTTCTGCCTTCACTCTTCTGCAGACATCACATTCATTCACGAATTGAGCAATCTCGCGCTTCATTCGAGTCCACCAATAAGCCTGCTTAAGGTGCTGATACATCTTCGTGCTCCCAGGGTGGATGGAGAGGAGGGAATTGTGAGCCTCGTTCATGATCACTTTACGGAGGTCACCTTTGGGTACAACAATACGATCCTCGAAGAAGAGAGTGTCCTTGTCATCAAGGCGGTAGCACTTGTACTTGGACTGATTCTTGGCAATCCCAATCTTCACCTTTTTCACCATAGCATCAAGTAGCTGGGCTTGGCGAATCTGGTCTTCCAAGGTAGGAGAGACTTGAAGGTTGGCGAGGAAACCTTGAGGAACAACTTGCAGGTTAAGTTTGCGGAAAGCTTCACAAAGCTCGGGTTGATAAGGCTTAAGAATCAGACTGTTGCAGTAGGCTTTCCTGCTCAAAGCGTCAGCAATCACATTGGCCTTGCCTGGAGTATATTTGATACTCGGATTATACTCTTGAATTATCTCGACCCATCGAGTTTGCCTGAGGTTGAGATTAGGCTGAGTGAAGATGTACTTGAGACTCTTGTGATTAGTGAAAATGTCCGCTTTTCTTCCCAATAGAAGATGTCTCCAAGTCAAAAGAGCATGCACAACTGCCGCCAACTCGAGATCATGAGTGGGGTAGTTCTTCTCATTAGGCTTCAACTGGCGAGAAGTATAAGCAACAACTTTCTTCTCTTGCATCAATACTGCGCCAAGACCTTGGAGAGAGGCATCACAAAAGACCTCGTACGGCTTGGATTCATCAGGCGGAGTCGGAACTGGAGCAGTGATCAATTTCTCTTTCAAAGTGTTGAAAGAAATATCACACTCCGGAGACCAAACGTACTTGACGTGCTTCTGAAGAAGATTAGAGAGAGGCTTCGCGATCTTAGAAAAGTTTTCAACGAATCTTCGGCAATAGCTTGCGAGACCGAGAAAACTGTGGAGTTGCTTCACGTTCTGAGGAGGTTCCCAATTCACAATTGCAGACACCTTCTCAGGATTCACGGCAATGCCCTTGGCAGAGATGATATGACCAAGATAAAGAACCTCATCGAGCCAAAATTCACACTTGGAGAACTTGGCGTAGAACTGATGTTCTCTGAGCTTATCAAGCACCAAACGCAAGTGTTTGGCATGATCTTCCTTGTTCTTCGAGAAAACCAGAATGTCGTCGATATAGACCAAAACGAAGTCATTGGTGTAGGCATTGAAGATGAAATTCATCATTCGAGAGAACGTCGGAGGAGCGTTGGCGAGGCCAAAAGACATGACAGTGTATTCATATGAACCAAAGCTTGTTCTGAATGCTGTCTTGGGAATATCTTCTTCACGAATGCGAATCTGGTGATTACCCATACGGAGATCAAGCTTGGAGAATACTTGGGCACCTTTGAGTTGTTCGAACAGCTCGTTGATGTTGAGAAGTGGGTATTTGTTCTTGATGGTCTTCTTGTTCACTGGACGGTAATCGACACAAAGTCGGTCCGTTCCATCCTTCTTCTTCACAAAAAGAACACCACAACCCCACGGAGAAGAACTAGGCCGGATGAGACCCATTTTCTCTTGCATATCGAGTTGCTTCTTCAGCTCCTTCAACTCTTCAGGTCCGAGCTTGTAAGGATGTTTGCACATAGGTTCCGTACCAGGCTCAAGATCAATAACGAATTCAACTGGCCGGTGCGGAGGCATTCCTGGGAGCTCTTCTAGAAAGACGTCTTGATATTCGCAAACGACTGGAATTTGCGAAATAGCATCCAATTCACCCTTCTCATTGAGAGAAAACAGACGGATAGTATTATCCCGAGTGGCAAAGATAATTACATCCTCAGACGAATGAGTCAATTGAATCTGCCTGGCAGCACAATCAAGATGTGCCTTGTGCTTAGAAAGCCAATCCATTCCGAGAATAAGATCAATATCCGAGTTACCATGAACAATTGGGGAAGAAAGGAACTTGTAGTCACCCAATGTGATGGTAACCTCAGGGACGCAGGTGTTAGCTGTCATCTGCTTGCCCGGTGACACAATTTGCAAGGAACTTTGCAGATACTGATAATCACACTCATACTTTGATGCAAAAGGTTTGGAAATGAAGCAATGTGATGCACCAGTGTCAAAAAGAACTTTAGCTGGAATATCATTAACAGGAAGGTTACCCATGATCACATCTGACGAGTCCTCTGCCTGAGCTGCATTCATCAAATTGACCTTGGCAAACTTGGGGTTATGCTTGACCACCGCTGTACTTGTCGATCTGACAGGAGGAGGAGGAGGAAGACGCCTCTGGTTGAGACACTTGTTGGCATAGTGACCCTTCTGTTGGCACTTGTTGCACGTGACCTCAGAAAGCGGACGGTGATACGGAGCACTCGATCTTGGAGCTTGAGACGAAGTCTTGTTCTGAAAGCCAGGGTTGGGTGGGTGGGAAGAACCACTGCCACCTTTGCTCTTCTGCTGATACGGCTGACGGAACGGAGGAGGAGGAAGCCAAAACTTCTGGTGCTTGGCCACTTGAGTAGAGGAAGAAGGAGTAACATCTCTGACTCGCTTCTTGGAAGCATCACACCTCAACTGAGCAGCCTCTTGCTTCAGTGCCATGTTGTAGAACTCATCATACCTCAAGGGCTCAAAGAGAACAAGAGCGAGCTGGATATCTTCTCTGAGACCACCCCTGAACTGGTATATCATGCTCTTCTCATCAGGGACATCCTGCTTGGCAAAGCGGGCGAGCTTCTAGAACAACTTGTTGTAGTCATCGACAGACAAAGAGCCTTACTTCAGGTTGCGGAATTCCTCACGCTTGCTTTCAACCACGCTCTGGGGAATATGATGAGCTCGGAAATCTCGACGGAAATCATCCCAAGTGATAACACGTCCACCTCTGGAGTCCTTGTACTGCTGGAACCATTCTGCAGCTTGATCTTTGAGTTGGAAGGAAGCGAACTTGACAAAGTCCTCAGTCCTGACGTTACTGCACTCGAAATGCTTGCACAGATCCACAAGCCAATTGTCAGCATCGGTTGCCTCAACACAATTGCTGAAAGTCTTTGGCCTGTTAGCAAGGAACTGGTTGAGTGTAGCAAAGTGATTCTGATTGCTGCCTTGATTCCCTTGGTTGCCTTGATTCCCTTGGTTGCCTTGATTGCGCTCTTGAAGAATTTGCATGATCAACTGTGTGTTTGCATTGGTTGCGGCCATCACAGCTTGCCATGCCTCTGGAGGAGGTGGAGGTGGTGGCCGATCAAGATTCGGAGTCGTGCACGTTGGAGGAGCCATCCTGAAGAGGTTGACCACCATTAGCACATTGACAGACAAATATTGAAGCTGAATCCAACGGAATGAAAATTGCAACATACAGTCTTCACATCCGAACAAAATGAACGAATGCATTCCTCTTGAAATGGTCACATATCCATAAATTGAGAAGCCACATAGAATTAAGGTAGAGAAATAAATCAACAAGGTACGGACCAAGAACGAATAATCGGTAAGAAATCCCAATCTCAAACCAATATCCGTGGAAGAAAAACTAGAGCTACAAGAATTCCCACCTATGAAACTCCCGAACCTTTCCGGTTATGCAATCAGGTGTTGGGGATACAGGGGAAGCATAATATCTCACCCAAACTAGCAAATCCTACATCCAGCTATATCCATCCTTCAACACATAACCAAGAAACCTTCGGAAACCATCTACCTCAACCTTCGAAAGGTATCCGTTATACAAGTTATGGCGATACTCCCGAACTCCCGCCCCAGTACTGGGTGGCGTCGAGGTTATCTCACCAACGAACTGCATAAAAGAGATTTTCGATGTCGGCGTACTAGACTCAGGTATTCCAGAACTGCAACGATAAAATTATGATGACAACACCTCAGAGCTCAACTCCCCGGGACACTTCCACTAAACCCCTGACAGGAGGCACCAAGACAATGTTCTCATCATAAAACCATCGGAACGATTCCAAGATACCCGCGTGATCCTAAACAAAATTTAGTGAAATTTGAGAAGAGAAGAGTCAAAACTCTACGTCAGGATGCCTTACCAGAGCGATGAGGAGACTGGGAAGTAAAAAGAATTCCTAATCTCTCCGATATATAATTCCTAAAAGACTCAAAACATTTTTCTAGACACAACTCGGCGCTAAAAACGATCAAGCAATGGGGCTCCTAAGGTCGGGGAAGGCTCTGATACCAACTTGTAACACCCTCGATGCGACTATAGCTCCCACGTGTCGAGGCACAACTTAGAGACATAATCGCATTGAAGGCATATGTCGCAAGTTAGGCAATCTTCACAAACATCCCATGTAATATAAATAATAAAGGGGAGATAACATAGTTGCCTTACACTCGACACGTCAATCAAGTATATAAATAACATTACATCATCCAAACACTCATGGCCCGACTACAGGGCCAAAATGAAAGAGAACCCAACATGCAACACGGTCCCAATCACCCCCAACTGGGCACCACTACTGATCATCGGGAAAGGAAACATAGTAACGTTGAGAGTCTTCGTCGAACTCCCACTTGAGCTCATACGCGTCTCCTGGAGCGGAATCATCGGGCCCTGCATCTGGTGTAATAGTAATCTGTGAGCCACAGGGACTCAGCAATCTGCACCCTCGCGATCAAGACTATTTAAGCTTATAGGTAGGGCAAGGTAAATATATGGAGCTGCAGCAAGCGACTAGCAAGTATGGTGGCTAACTTATTCGCAAAAGAGAGCGAGAAGGGGAGGCAAAGCACGAGCGAGAAACTAGAGAGCAACCTGCGCAAACATTACTCCAACACCGTGTCCACTTCCCGGACTCCGCCGAGAAGAGGCCATCACGGTAACACACTCAGTTGATTCATTTTAATTAAGTTAAGGTTCAAGTTATCAACAACCGGACATTAACAAATTCCCATCTGCCCATAACTGCGGGAACGGCTTTCGAAAGTTCAATCCCTGCAGGGGAGTCCCAACTTAGCCCATGACAAGCTCTCACAGTCAACGAAGGAATATACCTCCTCCCAAGACGTTCCGATCAGACTCGGTATCTCGGTAACTCAAGACACTTCGACAGGTTAAAACAAGACCAGCAACACCGCCCGAATGTGCCGACAAATCCCGATAGGAGCTGCACATATCTCTTTCTCAGGGCACACTCAGATGAGACATCCTATGAGTAAAACCAACCCTCAAGTTGCCCCGAGGTGGCCCCGCAGTCTACTCGGTCGGACCAACACTCAGAGGAGCACTAGCCCAGGGGGGTTTAAAATAAGATGACCCTCGGGCTCCGGAAACCCAAGGGAAAAAGAGGCTAGGTGGCAAATGGTAAAACCAAGGTTGGGCATTGCTGGAAAAGCTTTAATCAAGGCGAACTATCAAGGGGTTCCCATTATAACCCAACCGCGTAAGGAACGCAAAATCCGGGAACATAACACCGATATGACCGAAACTAGGGCGGCAAGAGTGGAACAAAACACTAGGCGAGAGGCCGAGCCTTCCACCCTTTACCAAGTATATAGATGCATTAAGATAACATGGCAAAATAATAATATCCCAACAAGTAAATAAATGTTCCAACAAGGAACGGCCTCCGATCTTCACCTGCAACTAGCAACGCTATAAGAGGGGCTGAGCAAAGTGATAACATAGCCAATCAACGGTTTGCTAGGACAATGGTGGGTTAGAGGTTTGACATGGCAATTTGGGAGGCTTGCAAGCAAGTGGTAGGCATCGTAGCAATGGCATAGCAAAAGAGCGAGCAAACTAGCATAGCAAATATAGTAGTGATTTCGAGGGTATGATCATCTTGCCTGCAAAGTTGTCAGAGCTGACTGGATCCTCGAAAGCAAACTCAACGGGCTCCTCGTTAGCGAACTCGTCTCCCGGCTCTACCCAAACAAGACAAATAAGCAACAGGATACAATCAACCACGTGCAAACTCAAACAACACAATGCAAAGATGATATGCTATGCGGGATGCGATGCGGGATGCAAAATGCAAGATATGACAGGAAATGCATGAACCTGGCCTCAACTTGGAAATCCAAGTGTGCCACTGGAAAGATGAGATGAAATCTCTTGAAAACGATATAAAGAACGCCGGAATCGGAGTTACGGTTTGGAAATGGCAAGCGATTTAAAAATGACACCGGTCTGCGATTTACAGCAAGTAGGCATCTAAATGCAATGAAATGAACATGCTACAGCACCCAAACATGACAACAAAATACATTGCAGGGAAGCATTCAAGATGTTTAACAAAAGTCTAGCACTGATCTACGGCCAATTCATCCATTAGGAGGTTCAAACAAGCATGGCAAAAACGCAAATGGTAAAACAGATCTCAGACTTAGTGAAATTAACACTTGTCTGGAATTTCAGATCATATAGCCCTCTTCGGAGCAACAAAACAACATGCTACAGGACCTGAACATGACAAAGAAAGAAATGGCATGGAGCTACTCAACAAGCTTAACAAAAGTCCCTTAGTGACCTTGAGCCAAAAGGGATCAGAAAATACAATTGCAAGCATGTGAACATAGCAAAAACATAATCAGTTTTCAGACTTAGTGAAAACTGGGACATGCTGAAACATAACTCACGAAGGCATGTTTACGAGCTCGATGCACTCACCACGGTGCAAGTCATGGCAAGATAAGCATACATCCCTTAAGAAGGCACAAAATGCAAGCTAGACATGGCATAGCATGCACGGATCAACTACAATAACATCGGCAAAATCGCAAACAAGTTGACGATCTGCCCAGATTCACAAAGTAGCAAAAGTAGAGCTCGATTGACTCAAGCTAGGGTGCTCCATATATGCAAACAAAGACATGGATGGATAGAGCACTACAATATTAACAAAACTCCCTTACTGATCATCCTCAAAAGAGGCACCGATCACTAGGAAACAACAAGAACATATGGCATCATGAGATAAACAGCTCCAGGACTTAGTGAAAACTACTAAGTCCCTGAAAACAGAATTAGCAAGTGCACCACTTTGCAAGCTTGCACAAGACACCACACACATCCTAAAAATACATGGGTTGCACCTCTAGAGAGATGACAAAACCCTTAACAAAACATATGTAGAACTCACGGGCATAGCATGCACACAATAATCATGGTAAAAATGACAAAAGTCTAAGATGAAGTAAGAGATCTGACAATTAACTCAAGTAGCCTCTTCTAACAGCATTTCGGGCATCAAGATGAACTCTAATGAAAATGATGCAATGGAATGAAATGATGTACTCTCTGAGATGAACATTTTGATATGCTATATGCATGAATCGAAGCTACAGATGTAAAGTTATGGAGCCGCGAACATGTGCATATGAACTGAGATTTCTGGGACTTTGAGAAAAAAACAAAGTCAACCTAAAATTTCAGATCTGGATCGCACGCTTCCCGAGGTGGCTCCAGCGATGTACTGTTCACCGGCGGAGGAGTTGGCCGCGGCCGAAGATGGTGAGGTGGCCGCGGGCCGGAGGAGGGCTCGCCGGAGAGGAACGGGCGGCGGAGGCGGCCGAGGTCGGTGGGGGCGGCGGCTAGCGGCGCCGGGCTCGGCTCCGGTCAGCGGAGGCCCGCGGCGGAGCGGCGAGCTTCGGGCAGCCGGAGAAGCGGGCGGCGGCGCCAGGCTGGAGGAGCCGCGCGGCTCGGGCGGCGCGGAGGGAGGATGGCGCGGGCCGGTTCGGGCAGCGGAGAGGGCCCGCGATGGGCCGCGGCGGGCCGGCGGAGGAGGCGGCGAAGTGGGGCGCCGCGGGGACACGTGGCAGCGCCTGATTGGCGCGGGCGGCGGTGGCGATTTTGTCCGGCGGCGGCCGGACGTGTCCGGTGACAGCGGGGGCGATTTCTAGGGTTTGAGAGGGAGGAGATCCGCGAATTTCGGGAGGGGGCTTTAAATAGAGGTAGAGGGAGCTAGGAGAGTCCAAATGAGGTGTGGTTTTCGGCCACGCGATTGTGATCGAACACTCTAGATGATGGAGCAGAGTTACGTGGGTTTTGGGCCAAATTGGAGGGGTGTTGGGCTGCCACACACACGAGGTCTTTTCGGTCCCTCGGTTAACCGTTGGAGTATCAAACGAAGTCCAAATGATACGAAACTTGACAGGCGGTCTACCGGTAGTAAACCAAGGCCGCTTGGCAAGTCTCGGTCCAATCTGGAAATGTTTAATCCCCACACACGAAACAAAGCTAGAAGTGACCACCGAAGGAGAACGAAGCGTCGGAATGCAAAACGGACAACGGGGAAAATGCTCGAATGCATGAGACGAACACGTATGCAAATGCAATGCACATGATGACATGATAAGAGATGCATGACAACTACAACAACACACGGAGACAAAAACGCGAACCCGAGGAAATAAATATAACTTAACGCCGGAAACGGCAAGAGTTGGAGTACAAATAGGGAAAGTTACATCCGGGGTGTTACAATAACACTCTTCATGAATTAGTATCTCCTGAATGTCACGGTTTAATCCTCCCCAAAATCTATTCATAAAATCTTCTTCACTTTCTTCTAAAGAGGAATGCAGCAAGGTAGTTTGTAAAGTATCATAATATTTCGTTATGGTGTCACTACCTTGTTTTTAAATGTTGCAACTTTTTAATCATGTCACGAGTATAATAAGCAGGAATGAATGTATGTCGCATGGCAAGTTTCAAATCATCCCAAGTAGTAGGTATATCATTAGGGTATAACCGACAATATTCACTCTACCAAACTACAGCATAACCAGTGAAAGAACCAACAACAACATTAACTTTTTTACGTTCATGAAAATTATTGGAAGCAAATATATTATTTATGTCAAACTCCCATTCAATGTATAAATCAGACTTAAAACGACCATTAAAAGGTGGCATGGAAGCAAGAACCTGATTGTGTGCATTCTGATGTCTTTGTACCTCTTGTGATGGTTGTTATATTTTTTGAGGTGATGGCACATCTCCGACGATTGATGAAGCCCAACTGACTCTAAAACCTGCCATGATTAGTAGAAACAAGGAACAAAATTCAAAAATAATGTTCCTATGAACTACTAGATGTGGTGGTAAAATGCTCACAACAGAGCAAAATTCAAAGTCTTGCAAGTTCTTACCATGCAACAGGTGGTGACCGGCAACTAACGGTGTCAAATAACTCCAAAAGTTGGTCAAGCGATTGCCAGGTAAACGTATGTATGCACGATGTAGAAATATGTGGAGCTGGGTTGGCTTTAAATATGTGAAGAAAAATGCTATAACCACGTTAATTAATGCAAGCTGAAAATTCGCTCAAAGTGGTCGAGTGCTGGTCCTAGGTTGTACCGTGCTAGAGACGCGAGCATACAACACAAATGATCTTCACGCATGGTCAAAGCAACACACACAAAATGCGATGAGGGAAAAAACTGCACTCGAGGATACTTTCAATAAGATGCTCTTCAAACAGAATAAACCACTTAAATCTATCTTATATTTCCACCATATCCTATTTTTATTTGCAGCGTGCTCTCCAGGTGAAAGATGCCAACCAAACAAACTAGACGTATAGATGTACTTTTGTTTCCTTCGAGTGCAACTTTTCAGCCCGACCAGCACAAGTCAATAGAAGCTGCCAAATCTGTTGTTTATTATCCGTCCAAAAGATGTGCGTGTACCTTCTCTCTTTTACAACGTGAGACCTTTCTTTGGAAACAATATGCAAAAACGAAATTTCCTTTAACAGGGCAGATTCGGATCAGCACTTGCCTTCTCTTTTTCTATAACTTTTTCTTTGCTGCGATCTCCACCTCCCCCGAAAGGAATCTTCTCTCTTTTTTTTAGCTAACCAGACTTGCCTTTTTATCTTTTCTAGCGAAAATTCCTCCTATTTTTTTTTCAAACAAACACCACGTGAGAGAGAAGGCAACCTCAATCGGTGCACATTTTTTCACTCTTTAAAAAAAATCCAATCTGGATGTAACTCCCTTTTCTTGTTTCCTTCTTTCAAACTGAGCGAAAAAAATCCCATCCTATATTTTTGGGATTTCCATGGTAGCTAATCTACGACTTCTATTTCCTTTTAAATTTCTTTCTTCCCTTAAACGGTTAGGAGACTTTCCAAGTAGGACTCAACTCACGTGAATTACTTCCTTCTAATATTTTTTTTCCTTCCAAATCTGCTCATGATTACCACGTGAAGCCATTCCTTGCAAACTAAACCTTTTTACTCCAACGTTGGCTGCTCCTTATGGTCTTTAATTTTTTTTCTCCTTAAATTTCGCCAAGGAAACTTCCAAACGTGGAAACTACCAACCGAATCAGCCAACTAGTACTACTTTTTTTTTCAAACGTGATGATTAAGGCAACTTCCAGGTGCACTTTCCTTCCCCTCTTATTTTTAACAATCAGATTTCCCTTTTAAAGGCCAGAACGAAAATCTCTCTCTCCTCTTATTCCGCCAACCTCTTTTTTTTATCTCCACGGATCAAGTGACGTGATGGGTAGTACTTTCCTTAACAACACAACTTTCCAAACGTCCTAGTACTCCCTTACGACCTTCCTCACGTAAGACAACTCATTCTTCTCCTCTTACTGCCTCAATCTTGCTGTTTTTGTGTGTGTGATCCCAATATTCCAGCAAAATCTGCCCACGAGATCTCTCTAGATGAATCAAACTCCAAGATGATGACAGAACAACTGATGGATGGTGACAGCCGCGGTGGAAATAATATATTGCAACGGAAGATAACAACGAAGTGGACTAATGTGCGTGCGGAACCGGCGTGAATAAAACATGACTAGAAATCGAAACTCTAAAAGTTCAGACACTAAAACTAGCAACTCGACACAAGATGCAACCGAAAATTCAACGATGCAAAATTAAGTGATAATAGAGAAAGGCTCAAACTGTCTGGGACACGGATAAACTAATCTACAATTTTTTTTGTGGCTTTTCGTGGACTGTAGGTATGAATGACATATGCGATCTAAACTATGAACAACTGTAAAATCTCACCGAGCAACCTGAAAACTGATACCTCTTGATAGAGGCGGGGTGTCCCGATTTTTCGATGAGATGATAACTATCGATTTGGTGGAGATGACTTTGACGATCCGACTACAAATGTGCAACGCGGTTGCGCCTTAGCAATCACTAAACCAACTCCGAAAGGTTATTGACCACGCTGGAGCACGATTAACCTGACCACGAAGGTCTATTCCTGCAAGCAATCGAAGAACAACCAATAATATGATTAAGCAATCTGAATTTTGCGAATATGGATGAAATATTGATAAAAGTGTGGTTTCATAAGCGGTCTTGGTCTGGTCGTTGGACACAAACGAAGTACACGAAATTGCAGCGATGGCTAACTTTTAACTAAATAAAACCCAAGTCTAAACGATGCCTTAAGGGCTATATTTATAGGGAAAAGAGAGGGGATTTTGTCCACCCTTGGCAAGGTGGGACTAAAACACCTCCTAAGTCGTTTCCCATACAATATGGACTCTAAAAATATATTACAGTGGCCTGGCCCAAAAATAAGGTGGCGCAACACCAATAATAAGCTATGGACGAAATTTATGAAAGGCCATCTTGTATATTTCGTCCATATTCTTGTATGTCATCATGGTCGCTTCAATGTCCGGAAATCTCCACTTGAACCTCCGTTCTTGTTCTCTTCGCACACACCTTCATCTCCATGCTTGACCATGCTCTAATGTTCATCCTTCTTGTCTGTGCTAGGCCCTTCAATTGCAAGCAACAGAAATGTATCTAAGTTAGGCAACATCATATTCTCATGAACACTAGAAACATTACCAAGAAATGAAATTACCTGATAATTTAATTGGCGTATCTGAGCTCTAGTAACTGTTTCAAGAGGTAAAACAGCAGGGGGTATGGGCGTAACTGTGGTAGCCTCGTCCTCATTAAAAAGTCTACAAATGGTCTAAAAACTGCCTAGCCAGAATTTTCCAGACTTCGTTTTTTTAAAGTGCAACTATTTTTCTATTGCGAGTAACACGGAAGTTCGAGATTCTTTCTCTATCACGACTCGGAGTATGGCGTGATCTGGAAATCAAAAACAAAGCAACAAATACTGTACTCGAACTAGGACTGGTGGCGGCGATGAATCTGGTGGAAACTCGGACTGGTGGCGGATATATGTAGGGCAGTGGAACACGGACTGGTGGCGAATCTGTGATGGAGGTGGACTTAGATTATCGTGATGGCGGTGGAGATGTGGTATATGGCAGCGGCGATAACGATGATGATATATGGCAGCGGTGATGACGATGGTGGTATATGGCAGCGGTGTGACAGCCTGATTTTTGGCCCTTTCTTTTTTCTTTTGTTTTTCTCATGTATTTGCTTGAGTTTCCTTTTTTCCGCGGCTATGTGGTCTGCAAACTGAATAAGATGCCCTCTTCTTTGCTTCTAGAGTGGCTTGTCATACCCAAATCCTTCCCTAGACCCTGTCATTTTTCATCCTAGCCCAAATCCCAATTTTCTTTTCATTGGGAATATTCTTTTTCTATTAAAGGAATAACTCAAATTGCCCTAGGTTGTGAAGCAACCTATAATTCTATCACTCCTAAAATTCCCAAATAATTCACATAAATTGTTTGGGTCATATCTTTCTCAAATATGACAAAATATTTCATTTGTCATGTTTATCGTCATGCTCAAATAATTCATTTCATATTCTTCCCAAAATGGCAGAATGTGAAGCAAGTGTCATTTATCTTTTCCCAATTAACCTCAAACTCCTTGGACACCTTTTCCTGTCCATATCATTGCCACATGCCAAAGTGCAACCTCATTTGCCTAGTAATTATTTAATTATGATTTTCCAAAGTTCCTGTCTGAAGGAAGTACAAGCTAGGCATATCCAAATGAGTTGCAATTTTGCATAGCCCTTCATATAACCAAATCATCACTCTCCGCCGAAGTAGAGCTCATGTCATGCCTCCATGTGAGCTCACCATCAATTCTTTAATTATGTCCAAAATTTCAGTTTGTGAAGCAAGTATATTGTATCTTGCTCCATTATGGCTGCCAATTTTTCTAGGCCTTCTATTATCCATATAACCTACCTCCACCCATTTTGGGCATGTTTCATCAAGCCATTTGTCCTCTAGAATTTTTGCAAGGTTCTGTTCAGTGGAAATGTTTGTGAAGGAAGTACCATTTTGGTTTATCCACTTGGTATGAATCCTTTTGCAGCATCTTCATATGGCCAAATAAGCCTGCTTTGCCAAAGTTCAGCTCAAGTGGCTCCTCCATTTGAGAGCATCATCATGATCTTCATTCTGGACCAGATTAATTAGTTGTAAAGCAACTATATTAATTAGTGGTCCAATTCTTCTCAAAATTACCAGGATGTAAGTCCTTCTTACCCTGAATCTACCAGACAACTCCATTTGACCCAATCCCTCTCCTGTGGATCACCAGTGCTCATCAAAGTTTACTACGATAAACTTCAGAGGGTAATTACCTTTTAACCAGAGCGTGTTTCATCGATCTACCACCGCAGTTGCAACCTCCCCAGGAAGGACCAACCCCTAGACAGCATTTGCCAGTTGTTTGCCTCCCACACATGCCATCACTGGTGGTGACCACCGCTTTGGCATGCAGTGTGCGCGGCCAGAACGTCGTTTGTGCTCGGGCCCCTTCCCCTCTCGTCGGCTTCACGTGCGTGAGCATGTCCTTTGTCTTCCTCTCGTCGTCGCCGATCACCTGGACCCCGCTCCCCCTTCGGCAGCATCCTCACCGACGCAAACCGCCGCGTGCCCATGGATGTACAGTGGTGTTTTGGCTCGGTTCTTTGCCATCTTCTTCCACCCTGCGCCCCCTTGGCCTCCTCTGCCCCGTGAGAGCATCCACTGCTCCTCCTACGTCGTCTACCTCCGAGCTCGTGGCACCTCGCCCCGCGGCTATATAAGCCCACACCAAGCCACTCCGAGCACACCATCGCCTCCACCGCACTCCTCTAGGCCCTCCCCACCTCTAGCCCAAGCTCAAGAGCCCCTCCTAGACCCCATGGTCGCAGTTCCTCTTGCCGGAGCCCGGCTAAATTCGCGGCATGCCGAGCCCCTCCCCTCCTCATTCCACCACCAGAAGACCCACCGGAGCCCTGCGCAGCTCCCCATCCACTCCTCTTGCCACCGGAGTGGCCGCGCTGGCTAGTCCCCGCCAAGACCCGCCGCCGCCTGAAGCTCTCTGGCCTCCTCATGGCGCCACCCCTCCCCTCCATCTTCCTCCTCCCTGGCGCTGTCCAACCCTCTAGACGGATGTGCCGCTCCTCCCTGAGCATGCCGGTGTGCAGAACTCCGCGAGAGGAGGCCGGAGCAGCCGGTGGTCGTCGTCGGGGCGGCCGGCCTCGCCTCTGTTCTGCGCCCGCGTCGGGGGAAGAAGAGGAGGAGCGGGAGGTGGGACTTGACCAGCGCGTGGACCCCACGGCCCCACCAGTCAGCGAGACAGGAGCCGACCCTGCCTCTGTTGACAAGGATAAGTGGAAGCGTATTCCGCTGGAATACGTCTTCCCTATCCGGAAGCGTACTCGGGCTCTGTTGCGGTCTAGTTTACGTTTTCTCAGTCGGAAAGCGTATTCTAGCGAAAAGCGCTTTCTGTTTTTCTGTCCAGTCCCTGTTTGAAATTATGTTCATCACAGATAGGTCCCTGGCAGAAAACACTTCATATCTTTTTAACCACAATTCCACATGAGGTGATTCCAAAGCCCACTTCTTTGTTTCATCGAGCCCGTTCTGTTGGTTTCACTTTCACTTTGGTTTGACACTGTGAAAATGACTTTTTTGCCCTTGCACGTAAACAGCCCCTCCGAGAGAGAACATTTTTCGACAAATCTTTCCGCGGCTTCACCGCACTTCTTCCCGGTGCCTTCTTCACCCCCAGGCAAGCCACAATAACCACTTGCATGATAGTCATGCAGTAGCCATGGTTTTCAACTTGAATATTTATTAAATGATTGCTTGTTTAAAATATGGTTATCGTTGTTTCGGAAATGCTTCTGGGATTGTGCTGAGTTGTTTGCTATGTTGTTATGCACCTGGTTATCATGCCCTGCTAGTTGCTAGTATTACTTTCATATTGCCATGCTTGATAGTAGTACATGTTGGGTTGGTCATGCTCTTCGGTGCATGACTAACGTCGGTTACCGAGTACTGTTAATAGGCACTGTTCCGTTGCTGTTAGTTGGCTAAGTGTTACTCGGTGATGTTATTGATAAGTTCTTGCATGTTATTTGTGGTTGATGCTAGTGGTCATGTTATGTTATACTATGGGTAGTGTTGCACTTGTAATATTTATGCTCTTCATTATGCCATGTTCAGTTGGAGATTATTTCATAGTTGATATGATGGACAGTTATGTTGCATCCCATGCTTATGTTGATATTATGCTCATGTATTGTCATTGCATCATGTTATTTTATCATGGCTTAGCATTTTGCATTCAAGTTTAACCGGATTAATTTGAACTTGAACTACTGTTGGCTGAGTCATGGTGCCGCCAGATCGAAACTGACCAGTGCAACCACGCTTATCGTATGGGTAAGGTCCTAACTGGGTCTATTGTCGTGCATCTCGCCGATGCCTCCCATGAGGGAAGGTTATGGGCGTGCTTACCCTGATCAGGTAGGAGGACATAACCTTGTGTGCCCATATTTTTTTATGGATCCGGTCCCCGTGAGAGAGTTTTGACCACGAAGGTGGTCGGGATGTCTTTGGTAGACACGGGGCCACCCAGGACTAGCCCAGTTTGGAGTGGGTCGGAGTGGCCGGGAGAGTGTCATGACAATAGATCGGTTTTGTCGAAACGCCATTGGTCCACCCGAATGGGAGTGCGAGGCCATGGGTTCCGTGGTGTGGGTACAGTGTGCTACCTCTGTAGAGTGTATATTAAACCTATGTAGAGTGTATATTAAACCTATCGATAGCCGCGCCCGCAGATAAGGGCCCAGTTTGTGTCGGTCCCACCGTGAGTCAACAATATTAATAATAACTTGATTAATGACAACCCTGGTTCGATGAGGACATAAGTTGGTTGTGATCGCCGGAATGATCATCGTTTGAGACCAATTGTTGGTCATGGTTGTGATCGCCGGAATGATCACCGTTTGAGACCAAGTGTTGGTCATGGTTGTCATCGCCGGAATGAACACCGTGGTATCGAGGATACCGAGTTGTTGGATATTCGTCATGTTGTGTGAGAATCATGGGTAAAGATCAAGCTCCTTGTGGTCATTTAATGATTACTAGGTATTGTTTATACCAAGCTTGATTTGATCCTGAGATGATCGTGTGATGTCCGAGGTTGGTAAGTGCTGCGTGTGATGGTTGCGAGATAACCCGAGCAAAATAATTGGTGCATGTAGTGTTATCGTATTGCATGTTAGTATCGACAGATTCATATGTTCATGCCATGCTCATATTGTTCTGGCAGTATTATCTTCATGTTGTTCATGCCATGCTATCCTGATGATCTCATGTTAATTCCTGCTTAACCTGTAATTGCCATGCTGTTGTTTGTCTTGAATGCTTCTGGTTAATTGTGAGCTTGCAAGTACATTCAATGTACTGACCTGGCGTGTGATGCCAGCTTGCAGGTCGTGCCAGGATTGCTTGCTTGTTTGGTGTTGTTCCTGTGTTCGCGAGCTAGGATAAGCGTTCCAGCCAGAGTCCCTGCGGAGTGGAGTTCACTACCGTCGTCATTGTTCCGCTTCCAATAGTTTTTCCGCCGCTAGAGTTATTCCGCTGCTTCGAGTTCTTCTGCTGCTTGCATAGAGCAACTGAGGATGGCATAGTGTCTCCGTGCCGATGTTATTCATTGTAATATCGGAGACCTTGTAATCATATTCATGTAATAATAGAAAGCTGGTTTGTTCTATGCTAAGCAGTGCCATATTCCAGAAGACTTCTCCTTAATCTCTGGGCTGGAATACGGGGAGTTCCGGTTTTCTCTGAGCCGGGGTGCCACAGCGCTTGGTATCAGAGCAGGTCTGGCTGTAGGATGCCTTAGCCCGCGCGAACGTTAGGAAGCGGTAGTATAGACCCCAGTTGGTTTGTTGCACTTGATTGTTGCACTTGTTTGTCGCATAGCATGCATATAGATTGCTATTTTGTCACTAACGGTTAATCTTGTGAGTGTAGGTGGCATCATTTTCGGGCCACCGCCTGCACCATCTTTCTTAGCATGACTGCTCCTCGGTGTGATGCGACCACATCATCATCCATTGCCCTCCATCTCGTTCCCTTGGCAACCCTTACTGATCTTGGTTATCAAAAAAGGGGCAATACCAATAAACCCAGTCTTCCACTGTTATCTTGTCATTTCATTCTTTGGACGGGTACGATTCCCTTCGTACGCTTGATGAAGAGGTGGTCGTGACTTTTGTGTCTCACTACTTTATCGTCAAGTCCGTTCTCACCTATGTATCCATCCAGATACAGCCACTGTTCAGCCAGTGCTTGGTGTAGCTTCGGTTACGCCAACTCCTTCCACACATGGATATAATTTTCGTGCACACTGCCACAGCATATTAGACCGTAATACCAGAGTTTCTGCGATATTTGTGTGCTTAGGTGTGCATGCATATTATGGTGTGAGTAGCAGTAATATGTGATGATTTCTTGATTTATTATATTAGTAGTATGCTTGTGTGCTTTTGTTTTAGTCATTTCTTTTGTTTCTTTCTTTGGGCCTTCGGTGTTACAAATTTTTCCCCTATTAAAGTTGCTCGTCAGCCGACACCGGACCCAAAGAGTCAGCAAGAAATGCATATATTTGGAAACTCAGCTAAACAGAATGTAATTGTCAGCAGACTGCAGTGAAATTGGAAATAGCTCGTCTGAATACAAAAGAAAAATCCTGGATGGAATGTCAGTATAAAGTTTGCATTAAAGTGCACTCCTCACAGCAGTATGGAATTCTCAGCCGATTGTATTCAGATTGGGGGATATCTGATCATGTTACTGAGTGTCAAGTCTCCCTTAGTGTGCACTCCTCATAGAAGAAATGATCAAATCAACAAGAAGATAAATTGTGTGCAAGGTTGACAGAATATTATCAAAGGTATGGCTCAGATATAAGTTTAATTTTTCGTTGAGGATGATTTTGGAACTCGACGTACCTGGAAGCAAGCAATAATATGGCATGTACTCAGAAAGGAGGATAGTCCTGCAAAACCCCGTTTCATACAAGAAATCAATAACAAAAATTGTAAGATGGTTATATATGTGGAAATCGGTCCGCATATCGCAGTAAGAAGCTTCTGGTGTAAGCAACCCAATTTTCCCTCGCAAGATACCTGAAAAGCTTCGAAGGCAAGATTCATCTATCTTCCTTAGTACGATATATGGATAATTTCTTGTACAAGGTACTCTGTCTTCTTAAGTAGGCAACCAGAAAAGCTTCCGGCATAAGGTACCGAGTCTTTCCCCAGCAAAGTCTTTAAGGGGGTAAGCTT